>NW_010258302.1:743-4938 GCF_000690775.1 Eurypyga helias
ACCCCTTTTACCCCTTGCCCTGCCACTACAGCCCCTCATAAAGAGTCCCCCCCAGCTTCCTTGTAGCCCCTTCAGGCACTGGAAGGTGCTATAAGGTCTCCCCAGAGCCTTCTCTTCTCCAGGCTGAACAAGCCCAACTCTCTCAGCCTGTCCCCATAGCAGAGGTGCTCCAGCCCTCTGATCATCTTCGTGGCCTCCTCTGGACTTGCTCCAACCGGTCTTTATCCTTCTGGGTTCCACAGCTGGATGCAGCACTCCAGGTGGGGTCTCACAAGAGCAGAGTAGAGGGGGAGAATCACCTCCCTCAACCTGCTGGCCACACTCCCTGACCTGCTGGCCATTATCAAAAGACTTAATAAAAATGGATGTGTTGTGTCATGATGTAGAGGGAAACCTCACATGTCCTGACAGTGCGCTTCCCAAAAGAAGCCTTCCTGTGACTCATTTTCAGTGTTGGTTACAGCTTGGTGTGACCTCTCCGATGAACTGGAAGGTTACCTTATTTCTCCTGTATGGTGTGCCAGATGTATGGTCTCTGGCAAGAACGTGTACGCTTTCTCCGTGCACTAAATTCACCAAGGCTTAAATTCTAGCAAGGACTTCAGAAAGGAAACTGGCACCATGAGCACATTTGCACCCACGTGCTTACAGACTAAAGGAACGTCTCATCCGACTTTTTCATTGTCACCAAAACACCTCTGAATCCTTCAGCTTTCACACAAGAAATGGTGATTTTTTTTTCATCTCATAGGACTGCTTGATAGGTGTCTTTGAAACATTGTACGTTTTCGTATATAAACTGCCCCAAATTTGAAAGGGGCATAACTACAGTACCTAAAGTAATTTACAATCAATATGGTACAAGATTTTTGGTTGTTTCTCACCATGCTGTGCATGTCTCAGAAACTTTAAATGCTTCCATGTTACACTTCTAAATAGCAGCAACAACAGAAATAAGGTATGAGGGCATGAAAAATCAGGTTTATTTCCAGTCTCTCTGTAATGAAATCTATAATCTCCTGTGTTGCATTCCCATCATATTCCCCTATGGACTCTCCTTCTTGTAGCCTCAGTGGGACTGATCCAGAAGTTGGCTGCAGGCAGCTGACAGGATGTGTGCTGCCACTGAGGAGACTCGTAGTTACCCGTAAGGGAATCACAGATCTTATCTCTTATATGTAAATATGCACCCAAATTTTTAACACATCTACAGGGTATTGGGCAGTCCCCAGCAGTGGCTGACATTCCACTAAGCAAGACTAAAAGATAAGGGGTTTTTTAAGCTTCTACATATTCAGTGTTCTCCAAAAAAGACAATAATCTGTATTTGTTCTGGGAATCATTAAGGTATCTTGTTTAACTCCCACTGTCTACCCTGTTTACTACTTAACCTAATTCAGTAACTCAACTTGGCACCATGAATTACTTTCCTTGAGCCAGGTACTTAAAGGCTGGGTGTCACAATGCTGGGCATCTCAGCACCTAAGTTCCCCTCTCTAACTAACTGTAATTCATTAAATTTCACTTAAGTGAAAGTAAGATATGATACCTGGGTGGGTCGAAGTGTAAAAAATAAGATAAATAAAAAATAAACCAGTGAAAATAGAAAATAAAATTGTGCGGCAGTAAGAAATGAGTGAAAGCCTGTAGTTAAGGAGCAAGAAAGTGAAGAGAAACAGCAAAAGGACCTCAGAGATTAACTGAAAAAAAATCCTGTGAGCTAGAAAGGATTATACAGAGTTTAGTGCAATTTTGTTTGTAAAACCTTCATTCACCCATACTCTCTTAGAGTTTACTTTAAAGCTTAAGTATTCTATGCCGCATTTTAATATAAACCTGGAGTTTTGAGCGTAAACCCCTTCTGGTCATTGAGGAACTCACTGGAAAGAAAAGACCTAGGCAGATCCATCCCAAATTTCTGGAAGTTTAGGGTTTCATGATAGTGGTATTATTCTAACTCTGTGCTTCTTAATCTTGAAAGTAGCTCATCTGATATTCTGACATGGCAGAAGGCATTGCTGATAAACCTGTGCTTTCTGATAACGAATGTTAGGTAGAGAAAAACATTTGAGAGTACATGTGGAGGATCCACCGATTCTGTTTTCTCTTTAGTGTTTTTTGCTTCCAATAATGGTTAGAATGACCATGATGAGAAGCAGCAAGCAGTAACTGATAGAGTGAGGAACAAATCTGACAGAAGTTACAAATGGAAAGGAACAATTCCTTTTCCGTAGTTCCCACAAATGCATGCTCAGCAGCTGAATCCATTCAGTTTAATGGTACTAGCTTTAGGAAGGTCAGTGTAATTATTCAAGTCTTAGTACCAAAGTGCAATGAAATTCGGAAAATGATTAAAGTAACTAAAGTATGACACGGGAAAGAAGGAACCGACATTGTGGATTTGTTGGCAAACAAATGTGCTGCAAAACATTATGTGCAATAGGAAAGCATTTTTTGAGATTATTTCCCCTTTAATGCTGATTTTACATACTAAGAAATCTCTTTAAAAATCATGACATGTTGGGATGGATGGAACAAATGAAGTCTAGTTTTTTCACAGACTCGTGTTTTGTAGATGTTAAGCTCAAATCAAAATGTTTTCCAAATTTATTAACTCAGTGAATTGGTAAAGGGCTGTGCCTAGTGTGAACTGTGTGCTGTGTAACAGCTGAGCTCACATTACAATGTTTCTTTCAGTCAGGGGGCATCTACAGACTACTACAGGCTCTCTTTCCTCTAGTTAACTATTTATTCACATAAAATTTGTATCTTCTCCCTACCAAAACTGTCTGAAATGAGCTAATAAATTCTAAATTATGAGACAGTAAGGGCAGACATATACCTACACATTTGCCATAATTGCATAAACCTTTGCTGAGGCAAAAAGAAGATAGGGAGCAAGGATGAATATAGTAAAGCCTCAAAAGTCAGTCCAAGGAGGTTGACATAACATAACCAGGGTATGTTTACTGCATACTGTGCCACTTTAAATGAAGTATTTAGCAGTATAGTTACAAAACCAGAGTTAACATAAGTTAGCTACTTGAGTATTTCCCCCATTCAGTTCTCAAGCACAATTTGCAACCCATGCTTAGCTCGGTACTGCCACAGCTATTCTGCTAGCAGTATTTAACCCACCACTTAAAAGGTAGTTTAAGTGTACCTGCATGACTTGCAGTTGCAGTATTGACTGGAATACAGCCAGACAGGACTGATATACTTAGCCTTTAGGTGTCACTGTGCTCTTAAGAGTAGAAATTAGTTCAACATTTTGGCTAGCTCAAAAACCATACAAACTACCCAGGAAAACAGTGAATTTGATGGTGTCTGATCAAGACTGAGTGTCTTTCTGGAAGATAGACTGTAGCTAAAAGCTAGATACTGGGCTCAATTCAAGAGGAAAAAAAAAAAAGAAAAGAAAAAACCCCAAAGAGGTAACATGAAATGGCTTGAAGTATAGAGGAAAGCAGATGAAATGACCGATGGATGTCCAGTAACTCTAAACCTCATGATTCTACAGGTCAATAATCAGGTCAATAATCCACTAAATATACTAATCACTTGCATTATGGCTGAAACTCTCAGCACACTTTTGGTTAGGCAGACTAGGCCAGTTTTGACACCATTTGAATCTATTTTCAGCTGAGGGGATGAAATCCACTGTGCAGTCCTATCTCTTTGACACGTTTAAAACAGTTTAACCTTGAAATATTTTCAGTCTCAAGGGGTAGATGTGCCATAGGACTGTGTCACCGCACGTTCGCAGCCTTCACGAGAAACATGTGGCACCGGGTTTGCACGCCCAGGGAGTCAGAGGAGCGTGAATAGCTGTATGTAACGCAGAGTAATTGAGGGCAGGCTCACAAGGAATATGTGGCAAAGGATGACTCTGCATATAGTAGCTCTTGAGCTTGGAAACATTCGGTGACTGCGCAGAGTATGTGAAGTAAATCCCTGCCTACCACCCCTTACCTCGGCCTAGGCCCGTTTGCCCTCATGGCGGTGACTGGCAATCGCGTCTCAGCAGCGCCACCGCCGAGGTCCGGAGCTCAGCTTCCTAGAAGCCATCCCTTCCGGACCGCAGGATGGCCCGGAGTCCTGCGGGGATACCCGGGGCGCGGCGCAAGGAAGTGGGAGGCGGCTGGAGCTTCTGCCGCCGCGGCAGCAGGGCGCAGGCCCGGCGCGGCCCGCAGCG
>NW_010258303.1:0-3833 GCF_000690775.1 Eurypyga helias
GAGAGCCTGCCCCTTGCCTGGAAAATCCTCCTGGGGGACAGCCTGCCCCCCTACCTGTCAGCAGGTACCCAGGGCTCCTTGGGGGTTTGACTCTCCTCCCTGCTGGAATGCCCCAGATGCTGGGAAAGGATGGGTGGGATTATAGCAGGGAAAACAGTCCAGGTGCCTTCCTTGGGGGAGAAAAATACCATCCTGGAAATCCCAGCTCTCCCAGTCCTGCTTTTCAGACCTAGAAAGACCTTCTCCCTAAGAGGCCTCAAATAAATGCTCAGGAGTAAACGCCATCGCCTCTGTACGGTGCCACTGGGGTATTTCCCCAACAACCTGCAGAACACAGCTACCAGCTTCTCCATCAACACGGAATCACAGAACGGTTTGGGTTGGAAGGGACCTGAAAGATCATCTAGTTCCAACCCCCCTGCCATGGGCAGGGACACCTTGCACTAGACCAGGTTGCTCCAAGCCTCATCCAGCCTGGCCTTGGACACTCCCAGGGATGGGGCATCCACAGCTTCTCTGGGCAACCTGTCCCAGTGCCTCACCACCCTCTCTGGGAAGAATTTCTTCCTGATATCCAATCTAAACCTCCCCACTTTCAGTTTAAACCCATTACCCCTTGTCCTATCACTACAGGCCCTTGTAAAAAGTCCCCCACAGCTTCCTTGTAACCCCTTCAGGCACTGGAAGGTGCTATAAGGTCTCCCCAGAGCCTTCTCTTCTCCAGGCTGAACAAGCCCAACTCTTGCAGCCTTATAACATATTCCCCCCCCTCGTCCAAGTCAGCTAGTTCCTGCGCCGCCTTATCGGCACGCTCGTTATACCCTCAGAAACACAGTGTAAACATCTCCAGCAAACTGCTCTTGATGACAATTTCCTTGCCAAATAAGCCACTTCCTTGCTTGAGTGATGGTTATGAGAGAGGATTTTTGTTAAGTGCTGCTGTTTGAACAAGTGAGAAATAAATACAGCTCCCTTTCTGTAGGGAGCACGCACGTGCACCTGCTCCGTGGAGTTTCCTCACAGGCAGAGGTAGGAAGGTGTCTGTGGGAACTGCTCATTAAAATACTGGCAGCTCATCACTACTGCTTTGTTCCGTTTCTAACCTGGAATTTGGCCGAGGGAGGAAGATAACACCAGCAGAAGCTGCCAAGGGAACTTTTATAGTCCAGGCTGTCAGGCAGTTGGGTTTACATCTTATTCCAAAAGATGGCACCTCCGCTGGCACAGCACCATCAAGCGCGTCAGGGCGCTGACATGGGCTGTGTTGAGAAGAGCCTGCTTGTGCCGGGGATGACAAAATTGCAGCGTGGCTGCTGGGCACGAGTCAGAGAGCGGAGCACTGCTGTGCTAAGCAGCGGGAAGGCGACACAGCGCTCGCCAGCTTCAGCCCCTGCCTGTCTGCTTTCATTGCCTGCCACGGCTCCTGTGGGATTTAGAGCAGTCCTCGGGCTGCTCCACATCATAACAGGTGATGCAGCTGGATGCAGACAGGCCGGGACCTGTTGGGGATTTCAAGTGCTTCCTGTGCTCTTCTTCAGCATTTTAGCTCAAGCACAGCCTAAGAAAGCCCTTTCAGCTTTCCCTGATGTTTACTCTTACTGAGTGACCCAGCCTGCCCCATCTGAGCCTGTACAATCTGGCTGGAGCTGAGCCCTTGGCTGCGTAGCTCTCCTATTCAAAGAGAGAAAGAGGGAGGATAGGGAGAAAGGGGGGGGAAAAAAAAAAAACAAAACACACCCACAGCAACCAAATTAGTCTCCCAGCTGGTAGCAGAGGTTCCATGCAGTGATTCCAGAAGTCTGTCCAATTCCTTCCTCCATTATGAGGCTGCTTTGCAGACCCTCGCAGCTTGCTGAAGAGCAGCGTTCCTCTCCGTCAGCACCGTGCTCATTCCCCCCGCGGTCTGGGCTAGGATGGTTTTCTCAGATGGGCTCACTCCCACCCCGCTCTGCCTGTGTCTCTCTTTTCTCTCAACTCATATTTCACAAAGATATATTTTTTCTTCCCTTCCCCATGTAAATAACACCACATATGGCCACAAACGGTGTGTTCAGCCAGCAGGGCTCCTCCTGACAGGAGCCAGTGCTAAACTAAGCAAACAGCATCATTCAGCAGCCTGGCCTGATGCCCACCTCAGCAGGCTGAAGTAATGCTTTAAAGATCAGGGAGTGGGCAGAAACATCAAGAGGTGAAAGGGAAGATTTTTAGAGAAGAACTCCAGTACAGATTAAAGGGAGAGAAAAGAAAATCCCCTTGGCATTCTGCATTGATTGCTTTGGTTTATTTCTTGTTGCGATGTAATGACACCCAAGCAAATTTCTGTACCGTTTCCTGACCCCTGACACACGTTAGAGCAAGGTACTGGTGCACAGCATGCTTTGTACCATTGCCCTGTGTCCGCATTAGCTCTTTGAGCCTATGTGTCTCATGGTTGCTCTTACGGTGACTGAAGAAGATTTAAAAGAACCTAAGATCTAAGCATAGACCCTTGTTTTTTAACTCTGCTTTTTGGAGCTGGAGGAACTAGAAGTGAGAAAGAAGACAAAGCCTTGTCCATACTGTGCTGAATCCCTATTTCAGTGAATCCCTAGTTGAGGGAATTGCATTTCATCACCATCTGCAGCGTGCCCTACTTTCCAGGCAGAGGGTGTATTGCACCATGCAATGCAACATCTTTTGTGTGTGATGAGGTGCAGAAACAGCAGGCTAGATGGAAACCTTGCTCTGAGTCGAGATCTGAAATAATTATGAATCCCTGAAGGTATATATGGTAAGGGGCAATACAGAGCTTTATAGCGAGAATCCTCCAAGTCTTGACATGCCATAAAAGGAAATTATTAGACTTAAGATCTGTTGGGAAAAAGGATGGGCTGGTCCTGGCATTGTGAGGGGTCTGTACTGTAGATTTCCAGGGTCAGGCTGGGACATGGACAGAGAGTTCTGCATAATCATTTGCCTGATACAGACTGAGAAAATGTATTCTTACTCAGGAAGTGAAAGTCTCTTCTTTAACATGAAAAATCAATGTCACTGATAGCAGTAGGAAATATATTCTGGCATATGATAGGGGGTGAATTTCTTCGCCAGCGTTCACTGAAGCAGTGAGGAAAGGTATTGCCCTAGACTGGGTTTTGATAAGCGATGAGGGCACCGTACTGAGAAAGCAACCTTGGATTCAGAGATTAACTGCTGATTCAATTAAAATGAAATGGAAAGACAAACAAAGCCTGCAAATAAGGTTCTTGATTTCAAATAGGCAAATCCTTGTTGGCTAAGAGAAATCCACAGGAATGAAAATTGGACTCAGGAGCTCAGAGAGGGCTTGCGATTTTTCTAAGTCAAAAAAACAAAGTTCAAAATGTTTGAGAGGTGGGGGGTGGGGACTCCTTCTAAGGGAGGTTTTCAGTTCCAGCTGGTTGAATAACCACCTCTAAAGGATACTAACAGTAATCAGAATGCCTGCAAGGGATGCAAAAACAGGCCAGATCAGCAGAGAAAGCAGCAGCTTAGAGGTCAGCGTGCGGAGGAAACAATGAGAACTGTCAAAAGGCGAGATGGCTAACCTCACTATGGGCGTTATAATAACCAGCTCTAAGCTTTTCAGGTGCAGAACAAAAAGAGCAAGAAAGGAAGACACGGTGATGCTCTGCAGTCAGCATGGGGTAGAGATTAAGGCAGGTCTAAATATTGCCTCCAAAGGACTTCATCATCATGGAGGGAAAGGGATAAATGTGGGGCAAGTGAAGGCAAAGATTTTAAAAGGGGAATTGCCAAGTTCCTGGTAGAACCAAAATTCAGAGCTCACTTTCTGGGGGCTGGGGGGAGGGTGGGGA
>NW_010258303.1:3873-4456 GCF_000690775.1 Eurypyga helias
CATTCAAAAGGGGAAGCGATGGGGAAATATTATTCTAGCTGAGTACAGAAATGCTACCTCACCCCTCAGTAGGATGTCAGAGCAAATTTTGCAGGATAAAAGTGTTAAGGCTACATATATATATATGGAAAATAAAAATAATTATGGCTTCCTAGGAGGGTCTAGTTGTTTTTATATCTAACTAGTTGTTTTTCTTTTCTAAAAAAATCAGATCTGTAGATGGAGCCTGGGGGAAAGAAAAAACAACTTCTAACTTGCTTTAGGATGAAGCCCTTTAGAGGAAGGGAATATGTGATATGGTTTCTCCTAACACTACTCCAGCGCACCTTTTCCCATTCCTGGAGGAGGAGGAAGGTTCCTGAGAAGCACTGCTGCTGATCAGCTCATCATGCCCCGTGGCCACGGAGCTGCTGTACCCTGGGGTTTAGTTGCGCAGGTTCACAGCTGAGTCACGGGGGAGTTCACTGCGCAGCCCGTTTCGGCAGCGGGGCCCGCGCCACCTTGGCTGTGGTAGGGTGAGTTGGGTGGTCGGGCTCACCAAAGACAGCACCGGCCTTCAGTGGCTGGATGTTTCCTAACTGCA
>NW_010258303.1:4504-12256 GCF_000690775.1 Eurypyga helias
CCTCCCGCTCTGGGCTGCGCGGCGTGGGCGTGCTGTGACCCCATCTCTGAGATGACGGTGCAAAGACGGACGAGGCTAGCAACATGCCAAGTACCACTGTTCTCCCTGACCCTCGCATATGCGGGTGTCCTCCTCTGCTCCATTGCACGCTCTCTCAGTGCCCTGATAGCTCACGGTAACCCGAGTCTGTGCTTCCCCTTTTCCTTACTTTCTCTCCTCTTGCTCAGGCATGTTGTTGAGCAGGCCAGGAGTCAGCCTTGCTCCAGGAGAGAGCCCCTCGTGCTCTCAGCAGTGACATGGGAGGAGAGGAGCCAGCTGGCAAGGAAGGGAGTCAGAGAGGTCAGAGAGAGGGAGAGGGGGCAGGAAAAGAGGGAAGGCATGACGAGAGGAGGAGAGAAAAAGTTAAGAAGAGAGAAGAAAACATTTCTCACTCTGATTTGTGGGAAATCTCTCCGCTGTCCGTTAGCAAATTTCTCCTGTTTTTGTAGCAGCTGCAGCCTGAAGCTACAGCCTGGAAGCAGGGGAAGATGAAAGAAAAGGAAGAGGTGGAAGAGGGCCCAAGTCTTGCTAAACCAGCGGGATGCGAAACCCGCAGTACTAACTGGCTGTCAGCGCTTTCTTACTGCTCCCTGCCACTTTCCTGGCAGTAGTTCTGAGCCAGCAGCGGGGCGAGCTTGCAAGAGAAGGAAAGGTCTGCCGAGATGCAGCAGGGAAGGCAATGGAGATGGGAAGGAGGGAAAAGGGAGATGGAGGATTGGGAGGGCTACGGTGCTGCTAGCAGTTTCCTGCAAGCCCTGGGGGGACCTCAGGGTCCAGGGTGGCCAGGGACTGCAGAGTACTCCCTCAGTGCCTTTCTTTGCCAGACAGAAGTTTCTCCAGGGCTGCCTGGTACAGACAAAAGCTTCCTCTTGCTGCTCTGGCTGGCAGGGAGCAGTTCGACTCCAGTGCCTGCTTCGCCTCTTGGCACCGGAGGCGCAGATGGGAAGATATTCCAGCTCAGTTGGAAGAGTCTGTTCTGAGTTTGGGGTTTTTATTCTTTTTTTTTTTTAAACCACAGTTAATGGCTCTTAATACTAAGCTGGGCTGCTCTGAATTCTCCTCCAAATCTTGCACTAAGCAGGCCCACTCCTGCTCCAACTCAGGGTAGGAGATCTTCAAAGTCCTCCTGCGGGGCAGGGGAGGGGGTTGGCAGCTGGTTGATTCACCAACTTTTTCAAAGATGTTTATTGACCTTGCGGCTCCGCACTCTCCTGTCCGCTCTGGCCCGTGGCCTTGTGAGTCCCTTGCAGTCTCACCAGGAAGGTGTTGGTTATCACATGGTGCATTTAATTTTCACGCAGCAGCAAGGCAGGAGCTCTGCCACCAGTGCCAAGGGTTCCCTCTCCCCCCCCTTCAGCTTTCAGTGCTTGCTGGAGCGTGGCAGGAGGCAGCCAGCCTTGCTGGGGACCTACGCTTGTTATCCTCATCAGGGTATAGCATAGCAGAGCAACCTGACCAGGGAGGGTCCCGCAGCCCAGTGACAGCCCACCGCATCTGTCGTGCGTGGGAGAGGCTGCTCTCCTAGCTCCTCCATTCCCTGCCCCTGTTCCGTAAGGGCCGGGCCATGGGAAGCCTGCCTGGCATCTTCTGCTGTCTCGCTTCACAGCTGGTGGCTTTGGTGGTGGGAGGAGGCTTTGCTCAAAGGCAGGGAATAGGACTCTGTCTGTTTGGAGCTTGTGTTTGGAATGGGGGCCCCTCTTGCTGACCCCACCTCCATTCCCCTTTTACGAGAAGCTGGCCTCTTTCAGCTGACAGCAGGGCTTTCCTGCCAGGCTTGTTAGCTTTAACTGGAACAATTTCCTTTGAACTCTGCTTGAATTAACATCTCCATGGCAATAGGATCAGGGCTTTGTCTCTTACAACCTGCCCTTCACCCTCAACAAGGGGTTCCACCAGGAGGTGGGAAGGGTATGCCGCCCTGACCAACACCAGCACCTCTTTCTGGGGACAGGCAGAGGCGTTTGCTGGCAGGACAACGCAAGGATGAGGCTTCCGTCTGTGTCTTCCCAAGGGGAGCGGAGGACAGGGGAAGCTGCAGCAGATGCTGGCAGGTCCTCGCTCAGTTTAGATTAGCTTGCTGCATAAAGTGCCAGCGAGTGACTGTGTGTGTTGGGGGTACAAGGAAAGCAGCTTGTTTCACTTCACCATAAACGATCACAAATGAACACAGTTCCCCTGGGACTGGATTTCCCTGGTGCTGAGCCAATGCAGAGGAAGGAAAACAGTGCTCCTTCTTTATCTAAACTCAGCATTTTCCCTTCTGCCCTGTGCTGTCACTGCATCTCTCCCACAGCCTCCCAGATCCTCACTTCCATCTCAGCCCTTCATCTCCACAGCTTGGGAACCTGCTGCAGCCAAAGGAGGTCAGCTGGGTCACTCTTCCATCCTTTTCCCAGGTTATGCAACGCACACAGCATGTCCTGTCATAATACCCTTCAGTATGAAAAAGCCATGTGCAAGTCGATGACGCCCGTGGTATGAAGCCGGACTAAATACCCCTCAGTGCTACGCCACTGCCCTGTGTCTCCCACCCCAGTGCCAAATATCGGGCTGTTTGCTCATCGGACTGTCCCCCCTTATTGCTCCCCAGTTCCCCTAGAAAGGGAGATCCCTCTCTTCAGGCTGTTATGAAATTTGACCTTTCCAGTTATGCTAACTATGCATCACCCCCAGCCCAGGCAACCCAGGCAGCAGATAAAGGGCCACTTGATTCCCCCCCTGTCTCACTCCTACTCCCAGCCCTGGCCCACGTGGGGTCGGTCTGTTTGGCAGTAGTGGGCTCTGACTAACAATATGGGGTTTTTTTCTTCTTGTAGACTGAGAGGCCAGTTTTGTAGCCAAGTCTGTAGGTGGGAAAAAAGAGGTTTTTTCCTTCGAATGCCGGGTAATTTCTTTGGAGGCTGCCTCAGGGAAATCAAATATCAGTTTGTTCTTTTTGGGGGGAGAGCAGGGGGAGATGTAAACACCGCAGCAACCACTTCCCTTTCTCCTGCTCCTCCTCTTTGTTCAGTTCCCTTCTCCTTAATACCCCAGGAAGGCAGCGCTCTTCCTGCTCCCCAGTCCTGGGATCGGCTGCAGGTGTTTGGGCAAGACAGACGGATGTTGCGTGTCCAGAGCGGTTTTGCTGGGTGTTACACTGAAGTCAAGGTCAGCCAAGGGGCTCAAGGAGCAGAACAATGTCCTCTCCAGCGTGAGATGCTGAGGTCCAGGGGGGTTTGGCAGGGTGCATGGGGAAAGGAGTGCAGGGGCACTGAGCTCTGAGCTGTTGGCTCAGGTTTTGTGAGGCAGTTGTGCTTGTTTGATTTCCTTTCCTACCTCCTTGCCCCCCAGCACTTTTTCTCCCTCCTCCAACGGAGTTACTGCAGCTGGATCACAGCAGGCGGTTTTCATTCTCTGTTAATGAGAAACTCCTGCACTTTGTCCCTTGAAACGGAGCCATGTTCGCCACGTGATTGCGGGGAAGGGCTCCAGCTAAGGTTAGGGCGAGAGGCGAAGGGATAAGCTAGCTCCCCTTGTACACACGGATCCTATGCCAGGGGCTGAGCTGGGTGGTGGGAAGGCACCAGCTGAAGGCCAGTTGGGGGGGAATCAGAGCCTGTCTGGCCTCACCCTGCTGACCCCACGCTGACTCAGCGGGCTGTCTGGATCTCTTCATACCAGGCAATGGGAATTCATCCCCCTACGCTTCCCACCTCCCCCATCCCCATCCTCCACTGTGAGTAGCACGCAAGAGGCTACACGCACATACCAGCCTCCACACTCCCGTAACCGTGAATCATAAACCAGTGGGATATTTTCCTGGAGCTGGGGAACAAGGGTTCATCTGCTGGTACAGCTGGGTTTGCCTCTTCCCACGGGAGCGTTTTTTGGTCAGGACCAGGGAAACTCGCAGCGTTGGTCAGCTGGGACAGACCCCCAGCTGCTCCCTGGGGCAGCTAGTGGGAGTGTCACTGAAAAGGAAGGGGAGATTTCTTTCCCACAAGCCAGGCTTTGCTGCCAATGGTGCAACAAGCCTGCTGAGAGCATCACCAGGGGTGCAGATTTCCTCGATAATTCAGCCCCGTGTTGCAAAAGTGATTTCGGAGCATGTTTGCAGGGAGCGGAGCCCCTCTGTGCATGGTGTCACGGTACAGTATGTGCTCCGTGAGTTTCTGCTCTCCTTCCTCCGCTCTGAACAGGCAGAGCACAACGTGCCAGGCTCTGCTTCCCTCCTGCTGCGGTTAGTGCCTCTTATCTCAAGCAAAAGGTATCTCTTTTCTCGCTAATACAGACAAGAGTGCCCTGACCCTTTTGTGGCTCCATCCCAGTCAGGGATTCTTGTTCTCTTGCAGTCCTGCCCCACGAGCTGTGAAGGGAATATAATGTGATTTCTCCTGCAGCGCTAAGAGATGCTCAGTTAATTCTGGGCCGCGGGCTTCCTTGCAGCAGCGCCCCAAAACAGCATGATCTGTTCTCTCAGGCAAGGCATGCGTGGTGACTCGCAGGCTGCCCAGCCTGGAGTGGTTGGCAGGGCAGCTGCAGGCAGGACCATCTTGCTTTGTCCTTAGCCAAGCTCTGCGCATCATGTCACTGTGTGTTGGGCAAACAAAGGGGACTTCCCAGTCTTCCCAGCGGTAGCTCTGCCTTACTCTAGCTCTCATGCCCCCTTTCTGTTGTCTTTCATGCTTCTCTGCTTCCATGAAGCACTGTCTGGGCTCTGGTTTTACACCACAGCATCCTGAATTCCAGAGTAAGTGCTTGAGCCTCTTCAGACTTTGGGGTATTTGAAATTCAGAGCCCAGTTCTTTCATGAGGGGTGCTTGGGAGTTCTGGGATTTGGGCACAGGTAGTTTCTCAAAAGATGCTGCTGCTTTCTCCCACGTGGCAGAGAAAGGGAAGGCAGAAGCATCTTGCCTCTGATGCAGTGGAGGGAAGAAAAAAGTTCCAGCTCTGAAGGCTTCTCAGCTTTTGCTCTCCTTCTTTCCCCACCTCCTTAGTGGAGGGAGGCAAAGCAACAGGAAACTCTCGGACAGCTGTGATTTTTCACCAGAATCCGAGAAGCTGTCTGAGCTTGGCAGCTGCACTTCGAGCTGGGTCATTAAAATGACACGGCAGCTCGGCTGGGCTGTAGGGAAGGAGAGCTTCCTAGCACGGGGGGGGCTCTGGGAGCAGGGGTGGGGGAAGACCCTTCTCTGAAATAAGTGCGGGAGAGACAAAATCGGAAAAGGACCTTGGAAAGACTGACTAGGGACATGGAAAATATTCCTCTGAAGTCCTGGTACTGTGCCCAGCTGGTGAGGTACCGTGGTTTTTAGCCCCTGGTCCAGAAGCAGGATGGTGTGGGTGTAAAGGGTTACCTGGAAGAGTTAGGTTTCCTTTGCTGGCCTTGTGCTTCTCATGATTATCAGCCACCCAGCAGCGCTGGAACTGAGGCGAGGAAGAGAATTTTTTTCATCTTTTTTTTTATTATTATTTTTTGCTCCATCCCCCAAACGCCACATCAGCAGCAAGCTGCAGGATGACCTCAATGAGGAACAGATTGTCCCTTGGCCTGCCTCCATCTTGCTGCCTGCAGGGCCATCAGGCAGGAGGACCTTGAGCTAGAAAGATAGAGACAAGGGAAGGTGGACTGTTTCCAGGAGCCACGCATCAGGATAACGGCACCCGGGAGCTGGAGCCAAAGCAGCAGCAGGAGGGACTGCAGGAACTGGCACAGGGGGGACTTCTTTCCATCATCTCTAGCTTGATGGCTTGCTGGCAGCACCCAGCAAAAATTTACAAGCATTAGTCTAGAGCTGTGATGAATTGGTGAAGCTAGCACCATGGCCTGGACCTGAACCAGCTCTACCCCCCCTCTCATCCACTGATGCCCGCAGCTTGGGGTGACTGCTGCCGACTGCACTTACGAAAGCTGGGGGAGGTGACACCCTTCCTGAGCACTGGGAGGCCCATTGCCACATCCCTGCTGCACAGGAGCTGGCAGCTTTCCCCAGGGACCAAGGAATGGTAACGTCCGCCTTTATCTGCCTTCCCAAGCAGATGTGGAGCAGATCCTCAGCCCCGTGTAAGGTAGAGCAGCTCTGCATTGCCCTAACTTAGACTCAACCATCATTCTCCCCAGACTCAAGAGGTGAACAGTGTGGATGCAGGATCATGGCAGCCCTGTCCCTTGCCACGCTGGGCTGGAAGCAGGGTGGCTGCAGAGCCTCTTCACCATGAGCAGCAGAGGCTGTGCAGGCAGAAGATGTCACCCAAAGGAGGTACTCACCCTTTTAAAGGTGATAGATATCACTGCTAGACTCCTTGTGTAGATGAAGAGAACAGGCCATCTGTTCCCTTCTTTTGACTCTATCCATCATGTCAGAGTTCAAGAGGTGCCTGTATAAGCTGTGCCACTCTGACTCCCAGAGCCACCCAGTCCCTTATGGGAACAGACTCCTGTCTTGGACCTTGTAACCAGTCCAGCTTCATCAAGTCTGGCTTTCGAGTTTTGGTTTCATTTTTTGACAGGCTGTGAAGTTTCTCTGCTTTACCCTTGTCTTGTTAAATCTATCTCTCCAGGTTGGATAATCATTTCATCACTTACTACATTTATTGCAGCAAGACCTGGGCTTTTCAGGTAAGTGCCAGGATCTCACTGGCTGTCAGTGGCAGCACAAAGACAGAGCCTCAACCCCAGAAGTACTCAACCATGGGTAAAATCTTGTTTGTCCTCAACGTCAGGCAACCCACCTTCTACCCTGCTATAATAAACAGCATCCTGAATCTGTCCCCATAATTTTTCAAAGTTTGCTGGGTTTTGATGTAGCTTTTCACGTCTGCACACATGGCACATGATGCAGCGAGGTGCTTTCACCGTGTTTCAGGTTGCTCTGGACAGCACTCATCCTCCTGTAGCCACCGGAGAAGTTTCAGTGGCAGTGTAGAGTCAGTGTTGCATGGCTTTGGGGCTTTTGTTAGCTGATTGCATCACCACGATTAGTTCAGTGTCTGTATTCAATACGGATTGCAACCACCTTGGCCAAAGAACCGGATGAGAAACTGCCTGGTTGTCAATCTCCACTAAGTCCCAGGGCTGGATCCAGCTTGCATTTGCACTATGTGAAATCCCCGGAGCCGCATCCTGGGCCCCGCGCTCACATGGACTAGCACTGTCCTTCCCATCTCATTTCAGGGTAGGACTAATTGCTGAGGCAAAATCCTTGCGGTGTAAAATTATACAGATCCAGCACAGAAGCATAACTCCAGTGACCTCTATGATTTACTCCATCGTGACAGACTATAGCTGAGGCTTACTGCTGTTTTTGAGTAATTGGAAGGGTCACCAGCAGCCAAAGGAAAGCAGGAGGCATTGATAAGCCGCTGTGGGAACCAGGGCTCTCAGGAGTTCGTTCTGGGCTCGGTGTGCAACTCCTAGCTGTTAGCCACCAGACCTATTTTCCAGTTTCCAGCTCATTCGTTAATTCCCAGTGTCACATCTCATTCCTTCCAGCTTGAGTTAAATCAGGCATGAATTTCGGTGATGCTGAATGTCTGCCCGCCTCCTCGATTCCAGGTAATGAGCTCCGTGAGGTTTGGCTGGAGGCACCTTAAAACAGAAGTGTGCTACGAAGATCTCTGGTAAGGGTGGCTTATTCAGTCGCTCTCCCCTGGTCATCCCTGACTGTTTAACCCAGTTTCAAGCTGATCCCCATGGTTAGACCCTGCTCCATGGCTTTGGGAATTTATGGGAAT
>NW_010258304.1:0-2708 GCF_000690775.1 Eurypyga helias
GAGAGCAGCTTGAGAAGAAGGATTTGGTGGTAATAGTGGATGAAAAGCTGAACATGAGCCAGCAGTGTGCGCTGGGAGCCCCGAACAGCAACCGTATCCTGGGCTATATCAGGAGAAGTGTGGCCAGCAGGTCGAGGGAGGGGATTCTGCCCCTCTGTAATCTGCTCTTGTCCACCTGGAGTGCTGCGTCCAGCTGTGGAGCCCTCAACATCAGAAGGATATTGACCAGTTAGAGCTTTGAGCAACCTGGTCTAGTGTAGGGTGTTCCTGCCAATGGCAAGGAGGTTGGAACTAGATGATCTTTAAGGTCCCTTCCAACCCAAACCATTCTACGATTCATTCTATGATTCATTATTCCTGGGGAACAATAGAAACCTCCCTAGCTATATATATAACTACGTTGAATCTTTGTTTCAAATAACTTTAGCATTTATATACAAACAAAAGCCTATGATGAAACACATCTTTATGATGCTGAAAGCTGCTATTGAATGGCCCATGGAGAGGTACGGTGGAGCTCAGCTGAAGGACACGTTGTCTGACCGAGTGCCTTTCCCAAGCCCTTTTCTCCCCTCAGACTTATTCCACACTTAACAGTTGTGATCTTACAGCACTATAAAGCAACAGGTCAGAGGAGTAGACCCACACATCAGAATATCATGTATCAGATACTTGATGTATCAAGTAATTCTGATACAAATTAATTCAACTGGACGAAAACATTTTCTATTTCAAAACAATTTTGATAAGTAAATGAGAATTTGAACAGACTTTCTTGGCAGATAGACAATGTAAGCTTACTGTAAGTTTTTGTCAGTTATCTGGAAAATTCTAAGCAATGGGTTTTTTTATTTTATTTTATTTTTTTGTTAATAATAAATGAAGTTTCACCTGAAGGGAAAAAATATAACAGTATAGGAACTACAAAACACTCATCTCTGTCTACCTATTCAAAATTTAATTTCTCTTCTTCTTTCCAGAATCTAGGGAAATGGATAATCTTTGAATTACAAACTTGATCTCAGGAAGGAGAACACTTTCTAACAGGTAAGAGGCATGACTGTTCTGCGAGGCATGTGCCTCCACTGAGTACAGCAGGAGAAACATCACTCAGTGTGAGAGTTGCTCTGTCATTTCTGCAGATCCCAAGGCAAGTGGGGTTTATGAGGATGAAGATTAGTACACTGATATATTCTTCCAGGCCTACATTGTAGAGAATTTTGGGAAGGATGTTTTTATGATTTAGCGATTGGATGGATACTGGGTTGGATGCTAATCCTGCATAGAGGGACCATGGGCCAAGCTTGGATAGAGTATTTGGGATAGGGAGACTGTGAAATGTTGGACTTTGAAAAAGTAGTAGAAATCAGTACAGGTAGGATTTTGGGCTGCTGTAGAAACTCGAAGACTCTACTTCTTTCTTTTGATACTAAAAGAACTTATACTAGGTCTAAATTTTGCCTGAAGTATTTGCACATATCATTCTGGGCACATCATCTGCATGGATTCATGAAAAGGCAGTGTACCTTGTGGTTCTTTATACTTTTACCCATCCCCTTGGCTTCTGGAAAATTAGATATTATTTTCCTGACAAGTAAAAAAAGACATATTGCAAAAAAGGGTACACTTTTAGTTTTTTCTGTCTTGGTCTGAAACTGCTGATAGGTACTTTGAGACATATATACTGCCCTCCAGAAGCCTTAATTTCAGAGGCTGGACAATTAAATTGCTGTGTTTCCTACATACGAAACTTTCAGTTTGTGTGGCTGTTCTACAAATGACTTACTCCTTTGTTCTTTTGCACTCTGCTTATGCGAAAGATTGTTTTACTAGACCTCAAAACTGTCACCAAGGGGCAGTATTTAAAAACATCAATGTTATATCAGAGGAAGCAGTTGTTGGTGTTAGCCATGGTATAGCAGCTGAGAGCTTTGTGTTGTCATATGGCTAATTTATGAGTTCCACTGTATAAAATACACAACTACTAGTGTCTTATGGTGTGTGCCAGTAGGTGTATTGGCTCTGTAATGTAGGTGATGCTTGTAAGGAGATTTCAAAAGTGTTGTGGTTCAGTGAGCCACTTGCCAGATGTGGTGTTGTCATTACCTTTGGCATAATGTTATAACATAACAGAACTAATTTCTTTGTCTTAAAAATTTCATAGTTCCTCATCATTGTTCTGGGATTAGTTAACTCTCTTTACTGTGGCTGCTATGAAGGTGTGTTCCTGGATTTACGCTGAGAGCAGCACTGATAAGTTCTTAGCTGGCACTGGGCAATGCCTGCACCAGATTCAAGGTCTTTCTCTGCTTCTGATGCTTTCTCGCTACAGGCAGTGCAGGGGACACACAGTTCAGGCAGCTGACCCAAACTGACCAAGGAAGTATTTTGTTCCATAGCACAGTGGTGGGGGTGGGGGTGTGGGAGCCATTACTCTCTCCCTTACTCTCTCTCGTTCGCTCCCATACACTTGCTGATCCTCACCCTGACTCCTGCGTTAGCTGCTTTGCTAATTCCTGTGCTGGCTCATTCAGGAGGGAGTTAGTGGGTTTGTTTAGTTTTCCTGGTCATGCTGTCACTGACACGGTTCACTTGGAAGCTGCTGCGACAGCTCTTGGGCTCCGGCGCTTGAGCTGAGACTCTCGGGCTCTCTGGGTCTGACTCTCAGTACTCAACACCTGCTAGTGAGTGGTGAGAAACTGTATCAT
>NW_010258305.1:0-1635 GCF_000690775.1 Eurypyga helias
AAACGTCACCGAAGCCACCTTCTCCTGCCGCAAAGCTGACTTTAATTCGGGGAGCAGCACTTTTAGGGGCCGCTCTCCCGCTTTCCTGCCCTTTTTCCACCTGTTCCAAACCAACCCCCCACCCGGCGCTCCCGCCATCGGAGCCTCCCCAAGCCGGCGGGTTTCCCCCCGCGCGGATGACGCCCTCGCAGGCACCACGCCGTGACAAACCCGTCTCGCGAGGAGCAACGGCAAGGCCCGGGCGGGGAAGGAGGGCAGAGACACGGCGCAGCATTTCACGCGTGTTTGCTTTCGGGGTTAACCTTCCCCCCACTCGGGCCGGGAGCTGCGCCGCAGCTCCAGCCCCTCGGCACATCCGGACACGCCAAGTTCCAAATGAACAGGGACCCGAAACACCCCCACGGCTCTACCTGGACTCGATTGAACTATTTTGCAATTGTGAAGGTTTTCACTTCGTTGAAAAGCTTATTTTTAAAGCCTTTCTCCCCCCTTCACCCCCTACTCCTCTGGTTTCAGCAGCAATTTTAGCTTTCAAAGCAGCAAACGTCAGTCAAAATATTTCGGTACAGGTTTTGCTCAGTCCTTCACTAATATTTTTCCTCCGTTAAGTCCCTTTCTAAGAGCTACGGGGTTTTGGCATCCCATCTTGTAGCCCTGTGGGGTAAATAACGTCGTATTGGGACTTCATGGAACAAACCTGGGTTGTTTGTTGCGTTTTTTTTATTTGTTTTTCGATTCTGCATTTGCTTAATGTTAGTGTTTGAAATACGCCACGGGAAAACTTGCCGGCAGAAATACTCGCTTGCATTTTCACTTTGTTTCCTAGAAAAGGAGTCAAACTTCTCCCGCTCCCAGAAATAAACACCGCCAAGTAAGCGTCGGTTAAAAGAGGAGCCGGCGCAAAGCAGCTGTCATTTTAGATGTGACTACACTTCAGTTTTGTTTTATACAACACCATATTGCTGGGCAGCCGTTTTGGGAAGCACCCCTTACGTTTAGAAAAGGAACCGTGTTCAAGTTCGATTCCTACCTGTTGTACCTTTTAAGCCAGGATTACCTGTAACACCCGTCACGGAGAGTCACCCAGGCTGACTGCGGCTCTGGGAACTCACAATACGGGCTGTGATTAATTTGAAGATTTCAGAATAACACTGTTATAAAAGCTACACTCCAGACAAAAACAGGATTAAGCTCTGAGGCTGTATATGAGCTAAAAGTGTTGAAAGCTAAAGCCCCCCCTCCCAACATGCCACCGCTTGCGATGGGCAGTTTAAAACGGCAGAGTTTGCTAAATTCACGTAAAAGTAGAAATGTTTTAAATTATTCATCTTCGCTGCCTTCATATTGTCTTTCCTCCACCCCCCCTCCTTCAACTGATAATTACTTTGAGCAAACAGGCGGCCAGTTCCCATAGAAATGCTCTAATAGAAATGGTTGAAAGTTCTCATAGTAACACCTTCCACCTCGCCACTATAATAAATAAGCCTGGCACTTTGATGAAAATTAACACTAGTTTTGTAAAAAGCACATTGGGGGATTGCAGTCAGGTCTTATCTTTAGTTCCAGTCAACTAGCAATCCTGAAAGAGTTTGCATCATCATCAGAGCAGGCCATTTGATAGGATTCTGCTGCTGA
>NW_010258305.1:1664-2650 GCF_000690775.1 Eurypyga helias
CGCGGTGTAACAAAGCTAAAATAGATTTACAAATGGGGTTTTAGAGGATAAGCTCCTCCACAGGATTACATATTGATTTTAAATATAAAAAGCTTATCATATAAACCATAACTACAAAAATAGTGAACCTATGCATAAATCCTTTTAGAAGAGCACCCACTTCAAACTATAAGCCAAGAATAAATCAAGATGTACAAAATCTGAAAGAAGATCCATTTCTTGGGCAGAAAATGAACACACCACCCCAAGGTGTGCAAAAATGAACTTATCTTTTCTAAGAAGGCATTAAATCTCAGGGGAAAGGAAAAAAAAAAACCACCAACCCAGCACCAAAACCAACCCAAGGTAGCTGGAAGTACGGCATCCCGCCGCTCGGCTGCAGCCGTGGGAAAGCCCGGGCTCTGAAAGGCAGCACCGCCGGCTCCCCAACAGGCAGCCAGCGTGCCTCCCCATGCGCGCAGGTTAAAACAAACCCCGTAACCCGTATTTTCTTTGGCCGATTAAGCAAGGATTTCAGGCCTTTCTCGATCGGCGCGGTCTCGGCAGAGGAGAGAAAGGAACGCTTTCGAGGCTGGAAGGAGGCAGCGCGTTAAGGCGCTCGCTCTTCTCTCCGAGCCTCAGCGGGGTGGGGAGGGGGGGAACTGCCTTTTTTTACCACCCTTGGTCATTCATGTGTTCGGGGTAGCGCTCCAAAAGGCTATTCAGATGCCTACGCCTCCATTTTGGCGGCTGGCTGAGCGGCCGCTCTCTCCACCCCACTGCACTCGGAAACAGGCGGCACCCCCAGACGCCAGTGGTGCCCACGGGCCGCCTGAGACACCCACCGCCTTCATCTGCCTGCTACCTCTTCCAAGGCCCTCTTCTTTTTTATCACCCGTCATCAGCACAGTCACGGGTGGAAGAGTTAGAGCAATTTACCAAAACAGTAATTATCACCTTCCAAAGAAATTTTTTTTTTTTTAAGTTACAGGTTGGGGTGGTGCGTT
>NW_010258305.1:2662-22662 GCF_000690775.1 Eurypyga helias
CGTTCTGCCCTTCTTTTAGACAAACTGGTCCCTTTCGGTTATATATATATATATATATATATCTCGTTATCTTCCCTGCTGATACGTTTCAGGTTTGGCAGTTGTGGTGGTAAAAGTGAGATCTGTCTTTCCGACTCATTAGCAATCAGCTAAACGGCCTGGGAGCAGACAGTGCCGAGCTGTTCAGGCAGCCCGTGCTTCCTTCGGCAAATCAAACGGTGCGGGGTTTTGCCAAAAAGCGCACCTTTGCACCCCAGCATACGTCGGACACAGGAAGCAATACGGCACCGACACGCATGTCGAGAGGCGCGGGGTCACAAAAGTGTATTTTGAGTTTTCACAGGCATTTCCTTGGGAGTTTATCCTTTAGGATGGCTTTTTTAAGTAAAAGCGGACAGCTGCTAAAAGTTCCAGCAGACCAATAATCTTGCTGAGGGTTAAAATGCTACACGAGGACTTTGTTGTGTAAATAACCACCCCCAATAACCAAAATTCTCCAGCGCTTACGTTTTCTCCCTAAACCCCTGCTCATCGTATCACCGGCAGCAAAGAAAAAATAAGTGCATCCCTGGGTTTTGGCATCCTTCTCTGAACTCACAAAAAGAAATTTAAAAAGGACAGATTTTTTTGCTCAAGACAGTGTGTGAACGGCACAGACCGACAGACATTCAGCGGCTGCTGCTGGGACGTTACAAGGCAGTAAAACATAAAGAGGCGATCAAACATTAAAATTTCCCATTGAAGTCCAGTAGCTCTTAGCTCTTCCCTGGCTTTAGAGTATTTTATGTTTTAAATATTTCATCAGCCTGAGTCCCAATTAATCTGGCCTGTGTCTGGAGAGAGCATGTATATATTTACCGCTCAAGTTTACCCGAGATGATAGCCAACGTAGTCTTATGCAAAAAGTCTAACCACAGATGGAGCGATACGAAAAAGCTACCTGAAACCTGCTGCTCTTTGCCTACAAACTTATGCTCCCTGTGAAGTCTCCAAACTAATTAGAATTGATTTATTATGGATCAGGTACCTTATCAGGTGAAGAAAGAAATTACCATGGACAGTCGAAGGGTTGAGAGGTCAATACAGAATAGCAAAATCAATTTGCATTGATTAGACAAAAGGTCCATTTTACAGAGCCCAAAGGATTAACTTTTAAGCAAACATCTTTGAACTGTAAGACAGCATTTGTGACTGAGAGTTAGAAGCGGTGCAGCATTAGAAAACACTTCAGATATTTAAATAAGAAAATGATGCGAGCAATGGTTTAAGCTATCTGGATGTTTATTTTTTATTATGAATCATCCCCAGGATTATTGTACAATTCACTTGAAAGCCCTATGGAAAGGATGCGATTGTTTCATTTATCCCACGTGTCAATCTTCCCATGAGTTTTCATTCAGGTAAGGTGACTAAAACTCGGGAGAGTTGCAGGGAAGGGAGAAAATCTGTGCAAAGGATCGCACTAATCCTGGCGTTGCTTGCGGTGAAATATTTACTTGGCAAACGTAGTGTTTTACCACCGAAACTGATGAGACTTTTTCTCCCCCCAGTGAGATACTGGTGTAAAACAGATCTGAAACATTAAAAGGAACGAGGCTGCCTTCTGTGGGTCACCCCTACCATTTTCTGCGGTGCCAAAAGCGGCGCGATGCTACAGGAAAGCCAGGAGAACGTTACTGCCACAAAAAATAATAAACCCTGGACAAATAGTCCTTACTTCCTCATCACTCTGTTTTCAAAGTTTATTCCGAGGTGACCATTCGTTTGTCACCCGCCTTGGACTTCCCCCCTCCCTCCCAGATAAAACTTAAGAACGGGATTGCAGAGCGAGTGTTATTTGCTGCGTGCTAGCACCTGAAATGATGTGAACATCAGCGTTATTTCCTAACCGGGCTTCAGAAAAGCCTCCACGGCTGGTGCTTTCAGGCAGCCGCCTTCGGCAGCACGCGCGTTCCTTCCCTCGCTGCCCAGCACTGCTCTTACCTTCAATAGCCAGCATGGCTCTTAGCTCCAGCCTTTCTAGGTCATGTTCTTTTTCCCTAGGCAAGTTGCAAAAGTTCATCAATACGTTAATTACTAAATCATTAAACGCTTAAAAGAACCTTTAACTTACATTGATTTTAGGACTCGTAAGCGACTTTTCTCTTTAACTTTAAGCTACTCCGAACAAATGATACACAAACTTAAAACCTTGCTCAGGTGGCATATTCAGTAGCAGGGCCTTTTCATTTTCTATAATGTTGGCTTTAATTCCGTCAGTTTAACTCTATTGTGCTAGAGGATGTAATTATTTCATATTCATCCTTGGAGCAGCTGTTGTGGAATGTCCTAAGTATAAAACATTCCCCCAGATCTAATGAACAAATTCCAGCATCAGCCTATTCACCAAGATAATATGACACTGGAAGTATTATCCTATATACATTCTGCCCTAATGAATAATGAAAATTAGACATGGGATTAGAAAGCTTAATATTTTGAAGGTAGAATCTTCCGTCAAGTTCAGACACGGTAGGAAATTCACGAGCACGGGCTCTTCCCAGGGAAGTATGCAGGCATCTACACTAGGTGGCATTACTGAAAGACATATGATCACACCAAAAGAAGCTGGAAATGAAGCACTGTGGGCAGGCTGCCTCTGAAAACGAGCAGCGCCTTCTCCCTTCCTTGCTGGTGCTAGCGAAAAAACTTTATTTGTCCTTCCTCTGCAGTATCGGTAGTATCACCGCACCATGACCGATCCACTAATCCCCGTTCAGCAACTAGCAATGGGATTGAGGATTCCTGTGAAGCAGGTAGTGACTCCAACAGTGCACTCGCTCCAGAGTCTTCACCCGTCACATCCGAGGCACAATCCAAATCTACCCGCGCGTTTCTAAAACGTACTTTTGTTCTTTTGGGCGTTTGAAAATGTAACTCTGCTTAATATTTCTTTCTTTCCCCCCAGCCCCCAGGTCTCTGGCTAATCTTGTATCAATGCACACTTCTCGTTTCCAAGTCTGAAATATGAGAAAAACAAGTTACTCAATGTGTTCCGCAAACCATCCATGCTACTCACTTTGGCGGGAACATTTTTGGAGCCTAATGGGAATAAAACAATAAAGTTTTGCATCTATCTGCTGGGTAAACATTCCAGTCAATCACCCTTTTGTAAACGCATGTATCCAACCGTACTTACAGAAGAGAAAGCTGGTTCATTCGTCTTATTAATGCGTTCTTCTTATTAACCAGCATGAACCATTCCTGCATCATAGCTTCTTCTTCTTCTGTGTTTCTTCCTGCAATCAAAAGAATTTCGTTACTTATGTAGCATTTCACAAATTAAGCTACGTAATTCATGTTTTGGGCTACTGGTCTCCAGTATCGCTGAGCATTACAGGGCGTACTCTCAAATGGTAAAAATATATGACTACAAGTCCTGCTTCCCAATGCTGCTTGATCCATAAATAAATCTCAGAAAGCAGACGTTACTCGGCAAACATTTTAGTATTCTTTGCCACGCTGATACCCTGACCTAAATAAACACCTTTTTAAAAGTACAGTATCTTTGAAATTATTCTGAGAGAACTACATTGTTGCTATGTTCCCAATGAGAAAAACACTTGTTGCTAAAAGTGATCATCCCAGGATTGCAAACAAAAAACCCCCAGTCCTTGTGGGCAGGATCCACTCCACCCACGCAAACCCAGCGCAGTCAGGATGATGTTTCTAACTCTTCTAACAAGAGTTAGAAAGAGCTGCTCCTCTCCTCACCCGCCGTCAAAGGGAGCACCTGCGCAAACAGGAATCATTTTGGGGTCCAGGTGCCTAAGGGTCCCCACGTGTGCATGCATGGACTAGCATCCCTTTCCCCAGCCCGTGCTCATCACTGCCTTCCAGGCAGGATCAGGAACCTCCATAGCCTACCTTTAGGCAGTGCGACACTCTAGGGGACTCTGTGAGACTCTACACTACCACCTCTGCGTCGTCGGAAAGGGAGATGAGCACCCAGAGGGCTCCTGACTGTCCTTTCCACGTAGCAGGGTCACTTCGCCAAATTTCACTGTCTCTGAGCTGAGGGACTAGGAGGAACCTCATCAAAGTCCTCTGTAGAGACTGCACCTCTGTAGTGACCCGGCCTCCTAATCTCTCAAGTTGAGCTGAGGAGCAAAGACTATATGGTCCTCATAGAATTATGAAACTCACGCATTTCTTACGGTTAAAATTAATCTGGGAAGAAACCTGGAATAGTATCAAAGAAGCATGAGCTGGAACTTCTGACTACTTCTCCCAGGTTCTGACACCGCTTCACAAGGAGACCGTGGGCAGATCTCTGCATTTAAGCACCTTGTGTGTAATATGGGGATAATCACCTGTCCTGATCCTTTAGCAAGGGTGCTAAAAGTTCATTTTGATGTTTGTAAAGGGTTTTGAGATCTCTGATGCAAGATGCTGTACGCTGAGGGAAGCTGTCTTTACTAACCTATACCAGAAGCTGAAAAGACACCAGAAAAAAAAAAATACTGTTTTGCTCTAAAAGGAAGCTTTCAATTTCTGGATGGGAGCACTTGAAATGCTTGCACGTATGCGCCTGCCACGTGCATGTTCACACCCCAACACCACCGTAGTGTTGCAAGCCCAGATCTGCATGGAGAGCCACCTCCTCACCCCAGCTCTGATCCTGCTGCATGCAAGGGAATGTCGCCAGCCTTCTCCAAACCCTCTGATTCCTCCTGCCTGGGCTGTGGGCTGGGTGCCTCCATACAAGGGAAGGAAAAGAAGATGAACGGGGGAGTGGGTTGGCTTGGGTTCCTTGGAAGGGTGTTTTTAGGGTAAAGGATTTGTGAGCAGCAAGATGTGAAGCACGGAGCACCCTAAAGTGGGGATGACCCTGAAGCCTTTTCCAAGCAGAAGCAGCAGGGTCCAGCTCCCGGATGATGGAATGATGAAGGAAGAAATTTGTCACGTAGAAATGCTCTCCCTCAACACTTCCACTTCTGGTTTGCGTAGAAAAATATCACACAACAGCCTTTACAACAATATCGAGCAGTTCTGCACTCCCCTGAAGAGGATTAAAACTTAGAGGTTTACTTTGCTGTTAAGTTACGTATCAAAGGCGTTGCTGCATCGGTCCACCTAACAGGGTCTGCTTTTAGAAGCAGATGATAATCAGTATTAGCAATCTGTCATTGAAATGCATCGAGTAGCTGAAATTTATTTAGGAGACAGGGCAAGAAACAGGGGATAGACAGTTTTATCCTTGCAAAATCACCAGTCTATGCTGTGATGCAGGAGATGGCCACGCTGCTGGTGAAAAAAAAAAAAAGCTCTCACAACCAGACATACACGGTTATAGTAACATTTTAATCAATTTATGACACTAAATTTGTTGGTTTTGGGGTGGTCTGGCACCTCTGGCTAAAAGATGCCATTATCGATGCAAGCTCTTGTTGCATTTCATTTTGCAAGCTTTGGGGGGGGGAAAAAGAAAAAGGGGGGAGACAAATGTTTCAAAGGAGTTTGACCCAATGGCAGATCTGAACTTGAGTTTCGTGCCATGCAGTCTCAGGGTCAGAATGTAAACCTAAGATATAAACCTCTTTCTGTTAATGCATTCCTACTAAATAAAGTTAGTTGCAACACAGAACGAGGAAAGATCTAGGTAAAGCTTGGAGCTGTGGAGTCAGACCCCAGCAGGTGCCCGTTTCGCTGTTTCCACGCTGACGCTACAGCACACACACAATATCCATAAAACAGGCTGGTTTTAAAGTGAGTTAACAAAGTCTTGATTGTTTTTACAGAATTTTTAATCTGTTTTTTTACTCGCTTTGGACCCATGTGATACCCTGACACCGGTCATGTGATAGCGGCTGCGATAGGCACAAATCCCCCGGCAGCAACAAAAGAAGAAAGAGCGAAAAAGAAAAAGCTGAGAAAAAGCTTGCAATTTGGAAAAAGGCCAATCGTACCCCAGCAAAGGCCTTTTTGATCAGTGAAATGACACATGTGTGCAATATTAATAGCAGTCAATGCTGATGTTTTATTTGTTGACCATCAGCTTTAAAATTCTTGTGCATGGAGCTGAAACAGATTTTCCCCGGGCAAGCAAAATAAAGATAATCTGCCACATATAAGAAATTTAAATAACTCTTTTTGGCGAATACACGACCATTAGAGCACCCCTACTTCCCCCCCTCGGTGGAAGGATGCAGGCGAAACACTTTCAGCAAAGAAGAACCGGGTGGTTTTACTGCAGCAGTATCGCAAGCTAAATTCACATGTACGGTTTCTTAATAAAAAATTCAAAAAAAGCCTTTCTTCGGCACAGTTTCAGTTTCACTCTGTAAAACCCTGCTGCTGAGGTTGCTTTTGTTTCCATTTTCCGAGTGTAAAACGAGTATTTAACTGACTTGCTACAAACGCTTGAAAATTAAAATGGGGAAAATCTCTGTGTTGTCCTCCAGAAGAAAAAATACTGTACAGATTATTTAAATGAAGTGAAAAACATGTTTGAGAACAAATCGATCCCACACATGCAAACGCCTTATCAGAGCCACTACAAGATGACGAAAATCTATAAATAGCCCACAGATCTGAAACTTAATTTTTTTTTCCATAATACATGCATTACACTATTGTTTTTGATAAAAAACAACAACAACAACAACAAAACCCTTTTAAAGCTAGTAAGTTGGACCATTACAAATTAATCCTGACTTTAATAACTGGTTAAAGACCCCTTCAGCTTTATAAGTAACAAAAAATATTAAAGCCTGTGATCACAGCGAGCTTTTCTCATTTCTCCTCTAACCATTTGTTATTTAATCCAATACTAGTAATCCAATTTGTCCATCAGACTTTTAAAGGGCAGAATGCAACTTCCCCAGCTTAGACACTTTTCAAAGTACAATATATTTTTCAAATGAATGCTGGATGTTTCATTTTTTCCCCAACTGTTCCTAGCTCTAATGTATGAGGAAAAAAAGAACAAGATGAACATTGTTCGTACTGATTAAGTAAGAGCTCATTAAAGAGCTGTCAGTGCCGTACTTTGAATATGCATGAAGCATATAATCAGATCTAGTACCGTCACTAGAGGAGAATACGGTAAGTACAAAGGATTGATTTAATTACTTAGAGTGGGCTGTGGTGGTAAAGCAGTCTTGTTAGCGCAAAAAGAAAAGGAGGTTGTATCCTGGCACGGTTAGGGGAAAAAGGCAGTTTTAGCTTCTGCCACAATACCTAATCTCAGGATAAAGCACTTTACATTGTAGCTTAAAATGAAGACTGTCAGTTTTCGAAAAAACCCAGAATTCATCTTATCTTGTTTAACCTCACCTTGTTAACTATCTAGCAGAGCATATTTATTCTCTTTAACATGTAATTATGCCCATACCTTTTTATCCTATAGTTCAATAATGACTTCTGAAAACAGTCTTCAAATAAGAGCGAGTAGCGCTGCAAACACAGGCACGCAAAATGCTCGGGAAGTGATTTGAACAAGGCAGAACCAGAAGCTAAGATGAAGCAGTAAGTACACGCGCCTTAACGCAAAAAGACAACACAGCTTTTAATGCCGGACCTTATTATTAGATAGGGTCTCAGGAGGATTCTGGCAGGGTTTCTCTAATTTATTTTCTTTTTCCCCTCTTCCTTTCTGCCTTTTTTCCCCCGTTTTTTCCTCCTCGCTCTTCTTTTTTTAATCGATACACTGTTATTTTATTCTTCCTCTAGGAATCCAGGGGAATTCTCTCGCATCAACTCTCAGTGCCATTTTCTAATTTCATTGTCCGGCTTGAGTGGTAAAGGATGCGTGCTCTATTCTTCTCTTCACTTGACATCTACCAGAACCCTCCTCAATGATTAGGAACGAGCCCAACACCGAGCCTGGAATAGCACAAGACACT
This sequence comes from Eurypyga helias, assembly GCF_000690775.1. NCBI lineage: Eukaryota > Metazoa > Chordata > Aves > Eurypygiformes > Eurypygidae > Eurypyga > Eurypyga helias. The sequence goes on from NW_010258305.1 coordinate 10,549, forward strand.
AATTCTGCCCTCCGATACGAGAAACTCCTACTGACTTCTGAGTTGTGATTCTGTGCTGTAATAGCTCCCGTGCAGGATTCAGTCGAGGCTGCAGTGTCAAGTTTGGTGATTTGCCCCTTACCGGGACAAATTTTAATAAGAGACGAAATAATCATAGCCAGAATTGTAACGATAGCAAAAAACCCCAACGCAAACCCATCCCAAAACCCTTTCTTTTCTCCTGTGGTTCATCAGACGTAATCAAAGTATCGTTTTCCTGACTGTTATTCAAAACCAACTTGAGACAATTTTCATCTACAATGGTCAAGAATTACGAGCATGTTTATACGCTACCATTTTTTGGAGAACAATCTAAGCGACCAGCTTATTTTAAAATGGTACAGCTTCCAGGCAGGCTTTTAAAAACACCTTTTCCTTCACATTTTTCAGCATTTACAAATGGATTTTTGTTTACACTGTAAGCTAATTATTTGTAAAATATTTAAATAAGAAGCATCTTGACAAAACTCTCTTCTGAATCAACTTCAACAAGCCATTTTCTGTTTTTTTTTTTAATTTCCTGCTAAAAATACTTCCAAACCCGCCCCTTACGCTCAGCTATCAGAATGTGTATGTGCCATTAGACCCATTATTTTTAAGCCATCTGGGCAGCTAGTCATTAGATAAACCCAGTGTGGATTAACATAGTAAACCTTCACATTGCTAAGAAAACAGAGAAGAAAGTGCTATGAAACACTGTGCATGCCACTTAAAAGGAAGAAAAAGCAGCAACATGCAGGGACAAGATTAGTTTACAGTGTAAACGGATGAACAGAGAGAGCTCTTCTACACTTTATACCGCCGTAAATCTGTCAAGATAAGCCAATAGATTAATATTAAAAAAAAAAATCCTCACATGTAAATGTATTTAGCTGTTGTGCAAAAATGAATTACAACCTGCGGAAGATAAATAATAAAGGGTTTCTATCAGCATCCCAAACCAGCCCATTCAATCTGTCAAGAAATAACAGGTTTACAGAAATCCCTTCGTATGCCGCCTTAAACAGTAATTGTTTTTAAATTTTATTTGCACTGCGTATAGCGTTTGTGCCATGGTGTCATGGTTAAACACAGGAACCTCATGTCTCCCCATTTACCTCAACAGAACGACATGAAAAACAACCTACTTAAGACAGAGCCCATTCTTCACCCGTTTGCTGATGTTTACACACAGTTTTAAAATAGAATAGAAGCAGCTTTCTTCACTCAACACACTTGGGTGAAGAGGCCAGCAGGAGAATGCCAGCGCATGTGAACTAGGGGCGAAGAATGGCAAAAACCGGCCAACTTCACTCCACTCCTCTTTCTGGGCTGTTTGCGCCAGCTGTCAGAAGCTAGATGACCAGCGAGGGCCATCCAAACACCAGCGACCGTCACAAATTTATCGGGAAGGTCTTTTGAAAACGTACCCTGCTGCCTTTATTTGCTTGCTGGAAGAAAAAAAAAGTTGCGTTCACCCAATCACGGGGACGAGTTTTTACGAGTTTCTGCATTAGGAGCCAGCAGACAGATTGGCTTGTTTACCTGAAGGAGAACATGAATAGCAAATAAAGAATAGTTCTAGGATGTGTCTCGTCTTGTCTCGTAAGAACCTGGGGAAATTCACTGAAATGGAAGGCGGTGTGTTTAAAACCGATAAAAACGATCTTTCCTCAAAGCTTCACCGTTTACCAGTAGAACTCATCGCCACGAGGCAATGTTGAAACTAAGAGCTCAGCAAGAATTAAACCAGGTTGAACGTTGAATAGGGAAAGGCAAAGCTGTAGCAATAAATATTCAAACAAACAAACAAACAAAACCCCCAAACACGGGAGGTAGGAACTGGATCGTCCCGCCTGAGGACACGAGCTAATCTTTAATTTTTAGAGGTTAAATGAAATGTTCCCTGAGGCCAGGTTAGCCTGTAACCCATACCTGTCCCTCTGCAGGACAGCATTCCGGACCAGACTGCGGGGCTGATCCACTGGGGCAATTGCAGATTTACTGAAAGGAAGCGTGGGAAGGGATGAGAAACAACGCCGGGTGTTTTAGCTGACCGACCTCACGTTGCTAACAGAGGCTGATGGAAGGTCCCGAACCCTTCCGAGTCACTTCCCACCCATTTTAACAGCCTTTTTGTCTCGCTCACTCTGAACAGACAGAGTCTCTATGCGCAGACAAGCTCTTGTTTTTCGCACGAGTTACTGAATTTAACAAATACTTAAGCAGCAAAGGTTATATTCATGACAGATAGTCTTTGTAAAGGAATGTTCCACAAGACCCATCACAAAATGTGTCTGACAACTGAAAGCTACAGTGAAGACCTTTCAAGGACTAACAATCCACACTTTTTTACCGAGGGAAACTGAGGCATCCCAAGAGACCTATTTTTTTGGACAAAAAAACGAACAGATGGGCTGCTCCACCTTGAGATTCAAAGCTCCCATTTCAGGTTACCATGCCCAGCTTTCTTCCAGGATACTTCTCCCTTTCACTGAACGAGGATCTCCTTGGTGATTAAAACATCACTGAAAATGAAGAAGAGCCACCAGGAGATAACCAGGATGGGATTGTTGTTTGGATGACACTGCGGAAGAGCTTGCGAGCAGATGAAGCCCTAGCCCTGAGTCTGAGCGAGATGGGAAAATGCCTAAGGAACATTAGAAAGGCAAATTCATGGCCACTAACTTGCTGTCTGAGAACAGTTGAGAAGGAGACATTGATGTCCACACAATGGAGACTCACAAAGGTAGGTAAAGACTGCCAAGAATCTGCCAGGCAGAGTTACATTTCAGTGCATTGTCTGACTCTTATTTCAGCTCCCAAAAGTACTGTAACCCTAACGAAACAGAACCACTGCCAAGGGAATGCTTTTATCACAGGCACACATCAAATTAGCTTAATATCAAGCAGCAAACTTGTAATTTCCTTGGTTTCCAAACCATCAGAGAGGCTATTTAAAATTTTGAGCGCTTCGTAAACAGAAGGTCAGGGTTCTGACCACATCTCAGCGCGTGTGAGGATTTATTCTACCTGAGCGGGACTCATTCACAGGAAGACAAACATTTGTGGCCTGCAATCTTGGCAACCTAAAATTATCACAGGACCGAAACTTGCATGAATTGCCTGAAAAATTGCTGATCTTCTCTACATGACAAGTCAACACAGCGGCCACTAAAAAATAACAAAAAAAATCATAGAATCATAGAATGGTTTGGGTTGGAAGGGACCTTAAAGATCATCTAGTTCCAACCCCCCTGCCATGGGCAGGGACACCTTAAAATCAACAGAAATAGAATGTCTGGGCTTCATAAAGTTTACAAACGTATTTTAAATGTGGGACCATCCATCAAGATCTAGAAAACACATAGTTTGTGGCCCAAAATTCAGACAGCAAGAGGTGAGATTCAACTGAAACATGGAGATTCCTATAAGAAACCGCCCTGAGGACAGTGCCTGCCGGGATCCTAGAACTGATCAGAACCCATGCTTGTCCTTTATCACCCCCTGGTATTCTTTGTATCCCAATTTTCTCATGTAGTACAACTTCAGAAGCACGGGCTTGGGAAAAGTGTATGTCAGACCCGTGCTTGCAGCACAGGAAACATCCACCATTAACTAATATTCTCAAACCTTTGAAACTATGGCAAAAACAGTGGTTCATGCTTGGAAATCCACCAAGAAGAGGATGGATGGTCTGGCAGATGAACTATTTCGCTTGCAGGTTGACAAGTAGAGTTGGATGCTTTGTTATGCGTGGCAGTAATTTCTCTATGGCTCGTAACTACTCCTTAGATCAGCTGCCTGTTTACTTGGCAAGCACTGGCTGTGTAAGATTTTTCAATTGAGAGGGCAGTTAACTTTCAAGTCATTGCATTGCACTCTACTAGGCAGCATATTTTAGGCCCCCTTTTTACAAGGGCCTGTAGTGACAGGACAAGGGGTAATGGGTTAAATTGAAAGTGGGGAGGTTTAGATTGGATATGAGGAAGAAATTCTTCACGGAGAGGGTGGGGAGGCACTGGAACAGGTTGCCCAGCAGAGCTGTGGATGCCCCATCCCTGGAAGTGTTCAAGCCCAGGCTGGATGAGGCTTGGAGCAACCTGGTCTAGTGGAAGGTGTCCCTGCCCATGGCAGGGGGGTTGGAACTAGGTGGTCTTTAAGGTCCCTTCCAACCCAAACCAGTCTGTGATTCTATGATATGCCATTTTTACCAAATGTCGCCTTATTTCCTTCAGAACATACTCTCCTAGAGCTGGGAAGGGGCAGTGTGCAGTATAGCATGGCTTCTTTAATGGACAGGACTGAATTTTACCCAAGCAACTGCCTGAATTGGGATGATGGTTGGCAGTGAACATGACCTTGTACTGGTGTTAATGAAAACGCCTACTCTTACTAAGAGTTGGCAGGTCTGTACTTCTGGAATCCAAAGTTTCCCAGGGCTCAATGGGCAAGTTCAGCTAGGCTGAGGTGTCCCGGGGTCCCACAGTTTCCAGTTTTGACAGAAACGATGTTTTTGGTGGTAAACGGGAGAAAACCAGGAAAATATAACAAGGCTTTCTGCAGACTGCAGTGCTACAGTGAGCCAGAAGCCCTGGGGTGACCAAAGTGCATTTCTTCTCGCCTTCTCTTTACAGGCAGGCACTGATTGTAGAGAAAGCTAACTTCCAGGCATAAAGCCAAAGACTATGCCCTACCACATGAAAGAACATTTATACTGCAATACCACAAAGAAAGATGGAAATCAGTTAAAAGAAGCAACTGTCTGTTGGGTCATGCAAGACTTTTGGAAGGCTCACAAGTCTATTCACAGCACCTAGGGCTCTCCCAGAGTAGCCTCCTGTATGCGGGCAGCATTGCACTCAGACTCTCTTCTTCAAGCTGGCATCAAGCAGGCTGCTGGCAGGTTCTTTTAAGGCAATGATGAGGCTACAAGCCAGGGAAGTGCATGGAGAGGAGGTCAACTTATGGTTCAGTCCTTCCAGCCAACGGCAATCGTGTGTTACTTTGAGAAAAAAGTAAATATGGCCACTGCTGCTGCTGAAGAGCTTTAATGATTCAATGAACTTGGCCTGGGAAGGCTGAACATGCCCACTGCCCATATCTGGCCTCGGAAAGGTCTCCTGCTGGGAACTTCTGCCTACCAGCGCACAGACCTAAGACAGGAGAGATGTGGTGAATTAGAGAGTCAGAACTGTGAACTCTGGGGTTTAGCATGGTGCGTTTGTTCCGTGGGAGGCTCCTTAGATGTAGAAATGCTGGGTATTTGGAAGTATGGCCAGATGGTCTTCCTTTACCAAAGGCAAGTCAAGATTGCTTCACTGGAGCTGCTAATGGGAGGAGATGGGGACTGAAGAGGATGGTTTGCCAGCAAGAGACCGTGGAGGCAACATGACAGAAGGGAAACTGGAGAACAGTTGATGAGCCTCAAGAAATCAAGAAGTTTTCTATTGCTCACAAAATGCGTGATTCTAGCAATTACAAAGCCAACAATTGTGCAGAAATATGTGTATGAAAGATCTGGACCCCGAAGACTCAGGTCATAAACCCAGCTTACTAGGGTGCCAGTTTATTTGCATTAACACATCGTCCTGAATGGCTTTGCACCGTGTGGGTGCAGAACTAGCAGGCACTTCTACAGAGCTCTGTGGGCTCCAGGTCAGCCACGCCACACTTGGATGCAATGCAGAAACACAGACACCAGATTGTAAATGAGACCTCGATCATAATGTCTTGCACTACTTTCAGCCAGGGTTTTGGTAGTTGCCAAAACCCCCATTAGCATAACCCTGGCAGCAAGTTAGCATTACTGAACACTGGGGAGAGAAGCACCTCATCAAGTGCTTTAGAGTAGTGCTCTGCTTCAAAAAAAGCAGTCACTACCAATGCACTGTTTTGTGAACTATTAACATATTACAATAAAAAAACCCGACTAACTCTTGTGCTTAAATGTGAAAAACCTTTTCCTCTGTCCAACACAAATGGCTGTGCTAGCCTCCTAATGCTTACATACTTCCAACAGGAGATGCTCACAAACCCGTTCCAGCAAAAACCCCAAACCAGTGTCACGCACGTATCATTCACGTATTCAGAATTTTTTGAAACACTTTTGCTCACTTTTTGTGCTAAATGTAAGAAGGGAAATGGTTAAGACGTTGTTTTCAATGAGGCTTCTACATTTTCTGTCTTGCCAGACCTGTCGTTGCTACACCGTCCTTCCTCTCGCTGTGCTTCGGCATCTGCATCTTTGTCTTTCACAATACGGCTGGACAATTCTCTACCACCCCACGGTTTGGCAAGTTTGATGTTCAACTGAGATTAATTACGCTACGCAAAAAATGATGCATATAGCAAGCAGGGCTGGCAAACTGCTATAAAAACGATGGTGTTATTAATTGATTCTTTCTTATTTACGTAAGGTACGGAAATATGACGAGACCGTGATTTCCCTATCCAGCTACAACTTTCTCCTTATGTATTCACACCGACATTATTCACAGTGGCTGTTTGCAAGCCTGAAGACAGTGACAAAACCAATTTTGAAACGGGGTTCATTTCTCAGGCAAAGCTGAACATGTATCATTTTCCTCCCCAAGCCCTGACCCTGGTAAACACAAATCCGCATTTACTTTTGAGAATTCCAAAGAGAATTGTGAATTCAATTTTTTTTAAAAGACAAAACTTGTCTCGGGGAGTAGTATGCTTCCTCCTAGCTTACCCCTGCCTCTCTCAGTGCAAATTTGTATTACAGACAGGACGACTCCAGTACGAAGCATTCAAATGGTATAATACAGACTGGTAAATAAGGCTCGATAATCAGGTTTGTGAAGGGGCAGAGCATATAAGGGATTTATTTTTGATAGTGAATCTACACACATATACATCATCAAGCCCCCATTGAGAAGCAGACCACTCCAAGTGATTAATACAGCTCAAGGGGGCAGATATGAGATCAGTGACAAAAATCACCTGGTAAAAAAAAAAAAAAAAAGTAAAAGGTGTTGCATTAAAAGGGCTTTTGCTTTGCATGCAAAACAATACCTAGAAATCTGTATTTTAGCACTTGTACTCAACAAGCACTCCAAAGTATGCTGGGATGAGAACAGAAACCCATCCTTTCTAATAATCTTGTGACAAAAGCCAAAAGACATCATCCTATTAACCAGTGATCTCAACTGCTAATGTAGAGTACTTCCTGATGCCTTTTATGTAGAATGCTGCTATGAAAAAAACCCACTAAACATTCACTGTGAACGACACAGAATCATTCATCTTTTATCAGCATCTCTTGTTAGAGGAGTATGAGAGGGGCTGAAAGTGTCATTGATATTATAGAGTGGAAATTAATCAGAAATTTTTCTCATATTTTCCTCATCACATTCATTTACTTTTGTACAAATTTCCCCCTGCTAAAAAGTTCATACCCAGCCCCCTGTTGTACGCTTTTAAGTTGAGAATATTCAACGAGTGCGTCAACTGAAAGGCACCAGGTCCTAACACAAAAAGCATTCGAAATTCTCATTTAGTTGTCTTTATTTTGCTAGCACCATGTGGTCCTTGAAGATGTAGAAAACACGGGAAGCTGAGTAAAGATCAGAGCAAGCTCATTAGCATTCTGACAAAATTGGAGTGGTGGAGATGTATAGTTTGCCTAGTTTGTCGTTTTGAAAGCTACCAGTGGTAAGCTTTCTATTTCATTGTGCTTTTGTCTTTTTGGGGGTTTTTCAACGCAGCGGGGTGGTTGTTAGCCTACGTTTTCACAGTGCATTGTGGGAACCTTGCTGCACATTCAACCTATATAGTATCATTCGAGTTCAAGTCAAAAAGTTTGGGTTTCTTTTTTCCTATTTATTTCATAATCACCTATGCTAATGCGGAATTGACGGCTGGCTTTCAAAACCCATCCTGCCTGACACTTGGTTTATAAAGTTAAAAACCAAAAAAAAAACCAAAACCCCCCAAAAAAACCCCAACAAAAAACCCAACCCCAAATAAAATAAACTCTGAGCTGTATTTAAAAATAAAACCTTTTAAACATGTTGCTAGTTTTCTTCAAAAGACAAGATAAGAAGAAATTAATTTAAATTCCACTGTTTACAATAAACTAGAGAGGAATTTGAGACAGATCCAGTTTATTAGAATTCAAAAGAGACTCTTTCACCCTATAAGATCTCCAATTCTATTTCAGAGCCTCTTGAAAGATGGGTTTACGCTCCAGAATTATGTAAATAATGAATTATTTCTTAGAAGACCTAAAGAAGTTATTACTCTGGTAATTTTTTTTTTTAATTTTTTTAAAATATAAGTCTTACTTTGAAGGGCTAAAAGGACTACATTAATGCTGCTATTCGACATGAACGTTTCCAAGCTGCAATGAAATGGATAAAGGTCTTTTTGGATGAATTTATCTGCTAAATCCTTGTGGTTGCCCTCCTATCTCGGATGATGACCCAAAAGAATGTCAACAGCTCATTTCCCAGAGAGCTGGAAAGAGTCACTACGCAAGCCATAATCTGCACGTTCTCAAAGAACCGTTTCAAACATTACATTTCACAAGCCGTCTAAAGAGATTTTTTTTTTTTTTTTAATGCTCATCTCCACTATCCTACCAGCATTTTGGACACCAGTGCTTCAGAAATGAGGGCTTCAATGGAGTCAAAACGTGACTTTCTACGTATTGTGTTGGTGGGCCGTGCACATGTGGACACGTGTACACGCACCGTGCAACACGTGAGCGCCCACGGATTCCCGTGCGCCTCAAAGTTGCGTTGCTAAATTCCAGGCGCACTACGGAAGGGGTAAGTAAATGCTAAGAATCCAAATCTATAAAATCACCACTAATTTACTCAATGGATTTTTATAATATAATGTGTGTCAGGCTGCCAAAATCGCAGATAACCCTTTGGTAGGAAAGGATAAAACCTGGCTAGAAAAGAGTTAGTGGTCTAGATATGGATACAGTAAATTGTACAATGGAGTGAGGATTAAAGGTTTATTTACTTAGGAATACGTAAAGGATATACAAATATTAAGAGAAAGAGGCGCCTGGTACAAACCTTCAGAATTCTTTCGTATTGTCATGCGCTTGGTTAGCATAATTATGTTTGTCAGAACAGCCTTGGAGCTGTGGCCAGCCTCTGCTGGTCCAGAAAAGCTATCGGTCAGACCAAAGAGAGAATGCTGGGCTTTGAAAACAAAAAGAAGTACAGGCAGGTAAGTGCCTAAAGACAGAGCGCTCTGAGATAACCCCCACAGCCCTGTGGATTGACAGATCTAAACTTTTCTGTCATACTGAAAATCTAATTCCATCCTATGCCCATGTGAAAAACGTGAAATTTAATCACAGCGTATGTCGCTATACGTGAAGAACTATATTCCCTCCCCAACTACAACCACACAACCCCCCCCGCCCTGAGAATTGAATAGCAAGCCTGATTTTAAGCTTAACAAAAGGCAGAATTTTGCCAGCTCCGAGGTGGCACCTTGATTTCAAATCTGCTTTTAATCACTCAGTTCCCTTTCACTCCGTTTCCAACTCCTAGCAGAGGCAGATAACGTGAAAACTGTTACCCACCCGACAGTAAAGGCGACCAAATTATTTTCTATACTTTGCAATGTGCTTATAGCTGCAAAATTATTTATCTCCTTCACTGCATTCTACTACGAAAGTTTCCTCCAGAAGAATCGCCGGGACCAGCCATATCAAATTAGAGGGCAGTCAGGAGTGTCTAAGTCCAGCTTTAAAACAAGTATCATAACAATTACTTAGCCATATGGAAAATAGGGTATGTCTTTTCTGAAAGCTTTTATACATTTTCTATCTCAAATTTCAACTTCATTAGAAACTATTTCTGACTAGCAGGCTGCAAGATTGCTAAATATCTAACTGTTAACTCACCATGAAGAGACTCTTTCGAATGGCAGAACTTTTCCAAGATGCAAATGAACAATAATCTAATTTCGAGAGTAAATTAACTGAAGGATTCATTTTAATATGTTTCAAAGTCACCGAAATTAAGTGGCAGTTGCAACCTATGCAACACACACACACGTGTGCCCATGCTCACGTACACAAGCTAACACAGCGCACACACACACGCCACCCCCCCAAACCCCCCCCTTCGTCTCCCACCTTCAGAGGAACTCGCATTGTACTTACATTTAGGCTACTACGACTTGAAGGCCAGATGTTTCACAAATGACCAACAATTGGAGGTTAGAATAAATTAATGACTGATTTCTGAGCTTTGATGGAATTAAACATACTTCTTTTCTCAATGTGCCATGTGAATGTTCGCCCGTTAAACTTTTTTTTTTTTTTTTGACAAGTGAGGCCACCCGGCAGAAAACAACTGATGCAAAACCCACGAGTAATCCCTCTGTTTAGTTCAACACTGTGGTTAGCCTTAACACTGCCTCTATTATCCAGTGGATTTAGAGAAACTTTCATTTATTTGTTGGCCTCAGTCTTCCAAGTTTGTTGCCTTCTTTAAAGGACCCAAGATCCATTCCTATGTCAATACATTTGCATAGGGCCACAATGAAACTTTCTGGGGTTGGCAGAACTCAGATAGCTGCGCGTATTTGGGATCTTCACCTAAGCACTTTCACAAATAACGGGCGAGTAAATGAAGCTGATGTCAACTCTCGTTACAGCAATGCCTGGAGTTTAAAAGAAACGCCGGACCCAAGCCCTGGACGCTGAAAAAAGTGGCAGACACGAATGTGGAGTTCCAATCTATACGCTGAGCAGAAAGTCCTTTTCATTTAGGAGCTGTTAAGATCAGCCCTCTGTTTGCTGCAAAATGTCATCCTCTTTCCTAACCTGTTCCTGTTCGGCAGGACAACAGGATCCCCGTTGTAAAAGTGATGATTCATAGCTACTTGCTTTTTCACTTGTTTTTTTGTCTTGCTGCCTCTGATTATAAAGAGTACCTAGGGTATAATGTATTATTATATTCTGTACACAATACAGCCTTCTTGCAGCCAATTCAAATATAAAGCTTTGCATCCAGCAAGTCTATTAGGAAACAGCACCCGGATTAATCCCTGCAATTACCATCCTCAAAAAATGCTGGTGGACACTCAGTGCAATTTCACCTTTCCCACATACAGAATGCCAATACCTCCAAGGTTTATGTTCTGTAGAGAGGCAGGATGAACCTAAAGTATATACTATCGACTGGTTTTGTAATTTCACTGGCACTGATGACCGTGGGCCAGGAATTGCAACTGAATATATTCTTCTGGTATGCATTTAAGGAGATAACACCTTCTTCCAAGGCTCCACAAACCTAGATATCTACTTCCTTCTTTTGCGGTACAGTCTGTTTTAATCTAATCTAAACAGCTTTGTATACATAACTAAAAAAAAAAAATCATATTATAGCTTTATCCAAGACCACTACTGCAATTATTAAAAAAATGAATCCAACTATATGAAACTTAACCACACACAAAAATATGTTAGCCACTAGAAGAGGACTTGCATAATTGGAAGCATGTTAATGAAGACACTAGTACAAATTGTAAACCAATTCCGATTTATGCTCGATTTTCCTTATTCCCGACTATGGCAAGCCTCTGCTTGGCCCATATAAATACCATATACAAACCCAATTTCTCTCATTGGACTAAGCACATCAATACAAAAGCAAATGAACTACCAAAGTGCCCTAATTAACAATTTTGCAAGTGAATGCAGACATCAGTGCCACACTGCAGCCATTAAAGTCTATTCCTTGCCATATCTGTTTCTGTTAACATTTCAATAGACCAATTAAATGACCTTCCCCCCCTCCCCAACTCAATTAAGCTATTTGAACATCAATTGATAACTTACCATGTATTTATGTAAAATGTGCAAGCAAGAGATTAATTTTTCCCCAATTCTAATGATGTTTTGAAGAAGAGAAAACTATCCTGTCCTGGTATTTCATGGAGAGGGGGCGAGGGATGGGATTGCCTCCCAGGGGATCTGGGTGGGCACGTTGGCATTGTGGCAGGCAGTTAGGAGAAAGCAGGTGTGAGGCAGATATTCTTCTTCCATGCCATTTGGTCCCTACCAGGCAGCTGCCTTGAGAGGTGAAAAGAAAG
>NW_010258305.1:25253-93341 GCF_000690775.1 Eurypyga helias
ACTACTTTTGAATATTTACTACCACTAACCTGACGGAGGTGTGTACTGTAGAGCCACAGAGGTCTGTTTTAGGATGCCCCTTCCCTAAGAGAAAGCTGCCTGTACAGTTTCGCTGGATTTATTAGAAGGCAACCTACAGCAACTGCAAAAGAGCTGACGCTGGAGGTCTGCTCTCAGCCCACTCCTTACCACTGAGCACAAAAGCCCTCCGCCTGACAGTGTCCCCACGCGCTTCAGCTTGGAAGCCGTGGTTATGAATGAAAACGGGGAGTGTAAGATTACAACTCCCACTGCTCTAAACCAGACATTATTTCATTTATTTCCAGCAAGCTACCTCAGATTCTGCCCTGTCCGGATTTGGCCCTTTATGCACGCATTACCAGCCCAGGTTACAGCAGCGTTTCTGCGTCTTCCCTCAAGTAATTAAAAATGTATTTTTCTGAATGCATGCGCTTTGTTCCAACATTCTTCAATGCCACTTCTGTATTTCCTACTTCGCCTTGCTGGAAAGCTAACAGACGAAGGCATCTCCCAGGTTAAAAACTAAAAGCCCTTTCTGCGAGTACGGTTGTGAATGAGTGGCCTGAGAAAGCCTGGGCTGTGACGCAGTAACCCCAGGAAGCAGAGCATCTCACCTGCGCCTTTGTTTTTGTCTAGGGCAGGAAAAAAAATCCTGGCGGTACATACATATTTATCTATTTGCTTCCATTTTCAGTCTGATGAATGTATGCTTTATCTCTGGGCATAACAGCTTGTTCTGGTAGGAGTTCTTTTTGTCTTTCCATGCAGATTTTAATGCAACAGCATAGGTAGAAAATTCACTCTTGAATGAGTTCACAGGGAGAAATTATGCAAAGAGGTTACTAATCAGTCGATGACCTATCCTTTGAGGCAATACGGTAGACACAGGAATATCCAAAACAAGTCACCCTTATGCATCATAATCACAAGCAATAGGCACAGAGACTTATTCTCTTAACCTGACAGCGAGCGCATTCTTCCTCATTCAAATAGGTGAGAGAAAGAAAAAAAAAAAGGCATCTTGAAACACAAAGCAACCTAGACAGTTTACTGGCAACTTGACCCTGAGATGGTTCCAAAAACCAGTTTCACAGCCACGAGCATGGTTAACAATGGTGTCAGTCAGCCAGCCCTGAAGCTGTCCAAAGAACCAGCCAGATTCTTGGGCTGCCGCCCAAGAAAAAAAAACATATTCTAGACCTGGCTTCTGGATAATATAGCTGTAAGGCACAGGCACACCACAGCTGTTGACTACGCTGAAGATAAGGAGGGAGATAGGGGGAAGCTGCGCTCCTGACACTGTCGGCCCAAGCTCACAGCCACCTAATGGTCCAACGCCTTTTGTCTCCCCTCTTTCGTACGCGCGCTCCAATATAAAGAAACAGCCCATTCTATGCTTCAAACAGTATACAGCCAGGCAAGCAGAAATCTGTGTTATTTTTCATTATCTGACGTCAGACAACTTGCATGGTTTAATAAATACATACCCGAGGACTGTAACATGCCGTTGTATTTGTGCCGTGGACCGCTATTAAAATGACGTATCGCGTATGTCCATACACTGATGGGTGTAACACAGAAATGTTACCCCTTTAATACATTTTGCACATGCCCATATTATTTTATATCTCTAAAAGGAAAAGCACTTTTCTCGGGACGAAAGTTTTAGTGCCCTGACGCTGGAGAATGTTAAAGGACGGCACGAAATACTATGGGGTAAAAAGACTGAATACAAATTCATCCCAGGATGAGATTCAGTACGAGAAGGGAAAACTTCGTTCTGTTACAAGAGACTAAATCCACTATTTAAACCCTCTTTTTTGTGCCTGTACTATTTTAGCTCAATCTTTTTCCTTTTCTATTAATAAATTCAAATGTTTCCCTCTTACAAAACTCAGTCCTTTGTATCTTCAAAGCCATGTAAAACACTAACTAATTAATACATGTGACTTTCCTTTCACATGTGGCAACAAAGCGTATGCTGCCTTTTCGATTGGTAACAGTTAATTTGCAGTGACACAACATATGTGTTTACAGGGTTTCTAATGTTTCTTGATTGTTTCACTGTGTAATTAGTCCTACAGACAAGGAAAGCTTATGCACTCCAAAAGGAAAGGTGAAATAGTGGCTGGGAGATGGCAATCCTGCCCCATTCTGAGGACCTGTGGTGTTGAAATTGGGTTCGAGTCAGAAAAAAACCCACAACACCCCAAACCCAGAAGAAAAACACGTATAGAAGACTCTCAAGTCACAGTAATTGCCATTAAAAAAGCAGTGCTTGTCAAGATCCACCCCACAGGACCACCTGCACTACAGGGAATCACCGACGTGTATCAGATACTAGAGCGATGGTAAATCTCAGCAGACTTTAACTCTCCTTTTTCGGATCTTCTCAGTTAGAGGACCAGATGCTCCTGAGCAGGGTCTGCACGGACATACTGCAAGATCTCAGAGGCTTGATTCTCATCTTAGAGCAGCCCCACAAACCCAACGTAACGGCAGTGTTGTCATTAGAGTTGCACGAAAGCAGCAGGATGGAAAGCACAATCAAGGTGAACGATGGGTCAGTGGAGAATGGAAATGATTAATAAAACCCTTTGCTGTTTGAGATTCACCCTGAAAACAGCAAATATAAGATAGCTGTCAACATATAGAGCTTATCTGTCCGTGCAAGATTTTACGACACTTTGTTCAGCTAACGTGGCTAACGAAAGAAAACAAACTCGACAAAAATAAATCCATGAGGATAGTTTAAAACAATAGATTAAACCACCTGCATTATTTCCTGTGCAACTAACCTCTACAATTAGCATACAGTAGGAAAAATACCAAAACCGGTGATAGTATCGCTTATCTGGTTCTCTAGTGAATCGAATTTGCAGCCACCCTCGCCACACGCTGTACGTTAACTCTTCACACAGTGGGTATGTACAACTCTGAAATATAAAATTAGTTTCTTTTGAAGGACACTGAGCTCCCTCTGGTGAAGGCATAACAAGTTTATTAAGTAAGCACCACCTCTGGAAGTATAATCCCCTCTGGCTTCTTCCACAGAGTTTATTGGTTCAGTTTTCCTAACCATGAGCATCATTAGGGCAATGCAGTAATTAAGAGTTGTTAGAAAGTGAATTCTCAAACTGCAGATTAGAAAATTAAACTATTTCCTGATTACATATTAATGGAGCACAACAATAGCAGTTGCCATAAGCTTGGAAGGCAACCAAGGGATAAATCTGTGTACTTAATTACCATAAACAATGGCTGCATAGAAATGAAGTTTTATGCACATTCCCTTCTGTAATATGTCTGATATCAGTACACACTTGACAATTCTTGTTCAATTATCTCTATTATTTAATGCGCTGTGAACGGCTCTGTGTAAATAAAATTAACCACCCCAATTACTTTGAATTCATCTAGGGACAACGTAATAAAAAATGTGAAGAATTTTGTATGCCTATTAATCTAAAACATTACAGAAGCTTTCACCAGATTTTCTTGTCTATATTTATTTTGTCTACATTTATTTTAGTGCACTGCTAATTCAATTACATTTACCATCAGTGGTCAATCAGCAGCAGCAGAGTTTTTTTCTTTTTATTTCATTAATCCTTACACACTGCCACAAACACGCTCATCCGTTGGTAAGGTACAGGGTGTCACATGGAAAATAGGAACATCACATTTACGAATTTGGGAGCTCGCAGTTAATCAGATAAACAATTAAAACCACTTCACACCCTGTGGTCAGATAACAAAATATCTGACGGCTGCAATTTCTTTTTGTTTCAAATAGTTGTTTTTACAATTAGTGAAGAAACGGCGACCGAATAAGAGCTAAATTTAGATTACAGATTTGTAAATTAGGTTTCCTTGTTTTTTATTTTAATTGTATTGCCTGCTAATTCTGCATTTTGATTGGCACTTGGATATCAAGATGATGGACACCTCGAAACACAATGAGAAAAGAATATGTGATGGAGAAAGAGTCAGAAGTAGAGACAAAACTATTTTATCTATAACAGGTTAGGCACAACAAAGGAAGTACAACTCCTAAGAAAGCAAGATAAACCTACTTGTCATCATTTAATGTCAAACCATAATAACAGAGGAAGAGGGGAAATCAATGACATTATGTGATTTTGATATGCAATCATACAACCCATTCCTCTTACTTGAATCTCTCTGCCATGTTTTCTCTTAAACACTCGCACCTGCCCTATTTTCTGGGATGGGGTATTTCATATGGTCTATGCACAAACCCCCTTCTACACAGGGAACTCTTACGTATATCCATCCAGACAGCGTCAGCAAACCTGCCATCACCTCCTTCTACGGGGTTCAATGCACTGAAGCACCGACCCCCCTCACAAGTTTTGCAATGTACCAGTAAACTACATTTCCCTGGAACAAGGTGAGATTACATTTTCATTTTAAGTGTAAAGACCGAGGACTGAGGTTATGCCACCAGTGACATAAATTACTGGATATTAATGAAAGTGTGACTATTCAGATTCAAATGGAAATCAGCAAGCCGGGAATTTTAATAACTTTTATTTTTTCACACATCTTAGGGAAGTGTTTCTAGTCAAATCATGAGCAGCTGGCACCGGCAATGCAAAGCTTCAGCCAGTTCCAAACTCTTTGCCTGGCTGACGAACTTTGAAAATATCAGCTCCCCTCTGGCCAAGAGCCAGAAACTCGGCTTCCCCAGCCAAAAATGCTGTGTTGCAGGGCCAGAAAACGGCAACGCACATGCAGACGAGGCCCTGGGCTCTTTTCCTGCAGCCCCCTTTCCATCAGATGCACTTTTTTGAACGCAGGGGAGAAGATGCAAGGGCAGGAGTGGAAGGGATCCCTCCGCAACCCAGGTTGCGTCCTAGGGACTGGACTAGAGAGCATCATGTCAGGGACTCCTCTCCTCCTCATCCACGGCAGAAAGGGAGTGGGGCGCAGAAAACCTCCAAGATCCACTCCTTGCAGCTACCCACAGCCGCTCTTGCCCAAGTTAAGCTAGGGTATCGTTTTCAGTCTTTTATTGGCAACCGTTAAGTGCCAGAAACACTCACTAAGACGTAAGCTGAGTGTCTGGTGAAGTCAGAGAGTGCCATGAGCTGGAGTTTAACCCAGAACACGCCCTGTCTATGCTTACAGCTGCTTCCCTTTTGGTGAAAGCTATAAATTCTTCCATTCACCAAAGCCTGCGTTGTCCAGGAGGTGGTTGCTCTATCTTTCTGGTCTTAGCACTGGTCTGTAGTAAGGATATTCCCATCTGGTTTAATGCATCAGTGCATGGGAACAGGAGACACTATCTTGTCCTGTCAAATGGCCATAGCCAGAATAGATACTCAAGCTGCAGCCTGAAACAGTCCCTCCTGGATGAGCAACAAAACAGAGTGTCACACACAGAGGATGAAGAACTGCCAGGTGGCAGAGAGTCTCCCCACTGGAAGAAAAGCACCCCCAGTTTTGTGCTGAAGGAAGATGAGAAGGAAGAGAGAGAGCTTTTTTCCCATTAAAAGCTTTTTTCCCATTAAAAGTCAAAAAAACCAAAGGCTAAGGCCAAGCACAGTGGAGAAGGAAAAGATGGTCCTGTCCCCAGCAGACACAACAGGGATAAGCAGACCACACTCTACGTTATTTCTGAATTCAGTTTCAAGGCAACGACTGAGCCATGATGTGAGTCTCCCCGTTGTTTCGTTTATCTTGTATGGTTTTGGCACACGTGGAAACAAAGCTGGAAATCCCAGCACGAAACGTGTTCCTGTGCTGACGGTAACAATCATCCTGCAAACGTTCATTAGGACAGGTCAGTGTAAGCCCTTCCCCATACAGTTGTACAAACACAGCACCCTGCTTCAGATGTCGAGGTATAAGGCCAGCAGAGACTCTTACGTGCCTGAGGCTCTCCAGTATTACAACCCTGAGCAGTACAAAATGAAGAGATGTACTTAAAAAAGAATGTTAATTATAAAACCAATTCATTTGTGGTTCTTGTCCTTCATGTGTTTTCAGGATCTTTCAGCTACGCTTGCCCATATCACCTCCTGGTTCCTAAAGCCTGCATTTTCAGAAAAAACGAATGTCAAAAGATTTTCCAAGCACAGCTCTGAGAGTTGGCAGTATTTCATGTTTCTCATCTTTCTGCTATGTACGAACACCTAGGGGAGCATTTGCAAAAACCTGAGATCATCAACAGCCCTTTGGGGCTTTGCTAGCTATCAGTCTGTGGTTACTTTCTTCCTTCAAACTTGGCTTTACAGACCACTCGGTGACCTGTGGCAAGCTAGCAGGTCATGTGGTGTTGACTCATCTTAGAATCATAGAATCACAGACT
Source organism: Eurypyga helias (assembly GCF_000690775.1). Taxonomy (NCBI): domain Eukaryota; kingdom Metazoa; phylum Chordata; class Aves; order Eurypygiformes; family Eurypygidae; genus Eurypyga; species Eurypyga helias. Next base: position 31,612 of record NW_010258305.1, read on the forward strand.
GGTTTGGGTTGGAAGGGACCTTAAAGCCCATCCAGTTCCAACCCCCCTGCCATGGGCAGGGACACCTTCCACTAGACCAGGTTGCTCCAAGCCTCATCCAGCCTGGCCTGGAACACTTCCAGGGATGGGGCATCCACAGCTTCTCTGGGCAACCTGTCCCAGTGCCTCCCCACCCTCTCTGTGAAGAATTTCTTCCTGACATCTAATCTAAACCTCCCTGTTTTCAATTTATACCCATTACCCCGTGTCCTATCACTACAGGCTCTTGTAAAAAGTCCTCTCCCAGTACCCTTGTAGGCCCCCTTCAGATACTGGAAAGCTGCAATGAGGTCTCCTCGGAGCCTCCTCTTCTCCAGGCTGAACAAGCCCAATTCTTGCAAATCTTTTTTGTTTCCAGATTTCTCTCTCAAAGACTTGGGCGAAACAGCCCAGACCCTTACAGAAGAAGCTGGGACTAAGACGGAGGCACGAGCTTGCTTATTTGTCTGCATTTGGAATTTCCTGAAGAGAAGTAGGGAAGAAGAAGAAGTGCCATCCTAATACAGAGCCACTAAGGAGATGAGATGCAGCAGATCCTCTGAAGCAACTGCAGTATGTACCAGAGAGGGGAGAGAAGGAGCCTGCAGGAAAGTGAGGCAAATGAGGAGTCGGAAGAAGGGGACTGCACATGGGGCACAGAAACAGAGCTGACATAACAGCATTTCAAAGGCATAGCAAAAAGAGATGTGATATGGTAGTAGAAAAAAGCATCTGAACATTAAGGACTGTCAAACCTTCCTCCCCTCTCCCCCCAACTAAACCAAAACCAAACCCTCCTAAGACTACTTCTCCATATAAGCAATTGCAGTTGCTGCCACACAGATGTTGTCTGACAACAAATGGGATACTGACTGGCAGGGGAGGCGGTACATGAATGATGGTTACAGAACCATAGGTAGAGAAGTTTGAGAATCCCTGCTTTCAAGGCTGTAAGGATAACTATAGGTAAGAAACTCTACTTTTCACATTTTCTCCTAAATTGTGCTTTTAAACTAAGAACATAAATAGGATCTTTATCAAGGACTTGTCAAATCATTTGTTTTAAGTTAAATCCTGAATGCTCAGGAAATGATCAAGAATATAAAAGTAACTTTTTTATTATGGCTGCACAACTTGTCCCTTTATCCTCAATAGAAGAAGCGACAGGCATTTATTAGTATTCCTGTTAAAACCCCTACAGTTATGCTGTATCAGCCACTCTGGCTGTGTGCTAAACTCCCCATTTTATGCAGGATACTTAACATCATCTCAGCATGTGTACCACATGAAGAATATAGCAACTTTTGTCATACTTCCAAATACAAGAAATAAAAACCCATAAGAAATCTCTTTTAAAATGGAATAAGTTACCTTCATTAAATAATGACCTGGTCATTTGGGTTTTAAAAATCCTCAAATGCTATGCTGATACCTCCGTATGTATCTAGAGGTGGTATTAAGAATTCATGTAAGACTTGTGAAACATCGTACTGGCTCTTCTGTGCAGAACGTATGTTTTAAAAATATAAGTACACAAGAAAGGGCAGGATAATATACACATACTTTCTCTAGCTCAATGACTAAAGGTCACGTAATGCGTTTGAAAAAGTAACTCAGAAGACTGTAACAGGTAAAAGTCCTATTAAACAAGCATTCAGCCTTGATGGAAATAGTTTTCGAGTTACGTGTTTTTGTAAAACTGTTTTAAAAAGTCAAATCACCTGAGCACATGAGAAAGTGAATACACTTAAAAAAATACCCTAATATTTGGACACATGTGGCAAGCTCACGTCAAGAGTACTGAACTGTAACTACAGTATATTTACCTGTATGCCAAAATATAACACTGGATTCAAATCTACTTTAAAATCTGTTATTTCAATTAAAGACAGGCTTCAATTATGTAACATCAGATACACATATAAAATATAAAGACAGTTTACCTACAAAGTAATTTGAACCAACTAACTTTTTTCCCCAAGGGACAGGAAGAACACTTTCTGGACCTACGACATGATTTGGTTTTGAAATATCAAAGCACCATTTGTTTCCAACTGATGCAGTTAAACCTCTCCAGCTTTGATGACCACTGGCACTTAATATCAATCTAACAGTCATCAGGGAAGTCAAAACTATCATGCTTTTAACAAAAAATCGCTCATATACTTTAATCCTTTCAACTGCACCTACAACACCAAGTATTACCGACTTTTAAAACCCACTCTCCTGAAAATAAATAAATAAATAAAATAATTGTGGAGCATCAGAAACGAGATAGTATTCTCAAATTTCAGTGATCTAGTCAATGGAGCCTTCCCCCAAGTACTGTGCTCTGTTTCATGCAGTACATGGCTTTAGCTGGCCAAATCTTTTTTTTCCCCACTGAATCAGTAGAACAGTGAAGATCTTACTTTTTTTTCTTTTTCTTTTTTTTTTTTTTTTTAAGCAGTGGCATATCAATGAGGCACAGATGTGTATTCCAACTCTGCATGGATGAGCACACTGTTCAATAGTGCTGGCTCACACGGTATCAGGGCAAGTTATCACTTCCCATGAAGGCACTCTTATCACCAGGGCCCAGAGAGGTGGCTGCAAATCGCAGCCTTTTTATTTTCAAGGCAGTTTTGCTGAACATTCAGGCTTCAAAGATTCACACTTCCAAAACTCTATAAGAGTTTGTGAACGCTCAATTTGCCAAAACTGTTTACAGTGTAATTGGGCACCGTACCTGTGTCCATGAGATAGCGAAGGCGCTTCTCCACCAGCGCGGCACGGGTGTCAATTTGCTTTTGCTCATTCTCTAGTGCTGCCAATTCTCCTACAACATACTGACTGGTGTCTTTGAACCCTTTCTGTTAAAGAGAACAAACAAGAAGAAAAAACATCACTTGTAAGTTGCATTTTTCCTTTCCACAAACACTTAGTAAGGCACTTACCTAAACAACCAAATATCATGCTTGCTACCAAAAAGCTAACACTTATATTTCATAAACTTTACAATTTTGCCAAATGTCATTTTTTATTCAAACACTCTTTTTTTTTTTTTTCTCCTTCTTCAGGGAATATTTGATTTTGCAGTTTTTTACTAACCAGCTGGCTTTTTGAAATTCCTCTAATTTATTTCTAAGTACATAAAAGCTGCTATAACAAAGCATAGTGAAAGGAAAAGTAATCCAAATAAAGCACTATTTAACGTGCCATTTGTACTCCATTCAGGTCTTATTCTATTTTAAAAGGCTAACACTAAGGGCTAGAACTACTAACATGAGACTCCCCAATGACAATTAAAAAGTGGGCTCATGAGTTTAAAATCAAACCTGAAACAAGGTCCCTGGCTTGTTTAGCTCCTCTGGGTCAACTGCTCAGGCTCACCAGCCGGGGCTATCACGTCTCTCTGGGTTTTCCTGACTGCAGGCAATTGCCCCGCTACGCAGCTATCTGTAAAAATACCCTAATTACTCTAACTGATTCTTGTCCTGAGAAGTGATGACAAACGGGCACCGGGCAGACGCTGAGGTGCACAAGGTCTAACTTGAGCTGTCCTGCCTCTGTGCCAGGGAGGCAGCCCTGGGATGGCAAGTTGGTAAATCATACTGACCCTTACCAAACAAACTGCGGAAACACTAACGAGTCAAATTTGTCTCTTGTACCCTGGAACTTTTCAGCATTGCCCTGCAGATGACCACACAAATCTCCAAATATTTCCAAAGGGGTTTGGCTGTCTCACTAGGAGCCCAAGAACAGTCATGTAATATCTCCAAGTTATCCTCGTGTGGCTCAACAACTTTCACACACTGTTTGGCGGTACCAAGTTATTATGGGCTGAAATGTCATTCCTGAAGCACGTGTTTACATAAGCTGGAAATAAAATATTACTTCTTCAGAATAACCCTATCCACGTCTTCCTCCCTTCTCCTATACCTGTCCCAGAGCTTTGGAGAATGGTTTAAAGTTGGGGGGGCAGGGGAAAAAAAGCCCTGGCAAAATTATGCCATGTTTCACCTGCACTCTGTAAAGGATGCAACTAAAATCACTGTCCTTTGGAACAGCTGAACACTCCCCCTTTTTTTTTCCACCGAGGCTTGTTTCCCTACTGGAGGCTAACTTGTTGCTGCGCAAGGGTCTCAGATACTTTCACCACGTTTTCCGTTGTTTTACTGTAAATGTGCCTGAAACCATCAATTCAGATTCATATTCAGGCAACAGGTATAATAATCACACCAGCATATTATTTCAAATAAAGAAATATTTAAAGTGAAGGCTAACAGCGTGGCTGAGCTCCCAGGACCAATGATGAGCACAGAACTTTGAAATTTGGGGTATCTGAATCTAAGCACCTTATGACACCATTAAGTTGGTCCTTCTCTCCTACCAACAGTATCAGCTCTAATGGAAACCCCTTTTCTACCTGTCATATAGCCAGAAAAACAGCAACAACGAAACTCCCCAAGAGCAGTCCGAGAAGGGAGAAAAAACCCCAAACCCATCAGTCTGGGGAGTTGAGGTGATGTGCAATATACTGTTTTTGATCAACTACAATTAATTGAAAATAGTATGAAAACTTCCCTAATGTCAGCATGCATAATTGTTAACAACTGTTATTAGAAGATGAAAAGAAAAGCTGTGTCACGCTGAAATATCCCAAGAGTTCACGTGTATCATCTGCATATATAATGTGAACTTACTGTGCCAAACCTTTTCAGCTTTGCAAAAGTACAACTGGGCTAAAAATAACTCTGCCTCATAAAAAGTTCAGTGTTTTGGTGTAGATACGACAGTGGAACGAAATCACTACTCAGCTCGAGATTGCTCCAGCAAAAACGACGAGTGTGTTTAGATAAATTGTGGAGAGCAACAAACAACCACCATCAAAGGCTGCGTTGTGTTCTCAGACAAAAAAAAAAAAAATCAGGTTAAAACTTGTTCTTCCTACTTCTGTCCCGCAGCTGTCCATCAAAACCAGCTTTCTCCCTGCGGTCTATCAAATATTTCCCTCACAAATCAATTTTACACATGATCAGCCCATACCCCTACTGAGCTGAACCTCCCCGTTAATTAAGTGAAGAAATTACCATATATATTATATTAATGCAAACATCATTCAGCTAGTAATTCACGGCTGATCTGGATAATGGAAAGGTTGAACACCCATTAACCCAAGCCAACAAAATGGGTTGGCTGAGAAATTCTAGCAGGTCTCATGTGACTCTTCCCTCTAACTGCAGCTCTGCGGTATCTGCTATTGTAATAATTAAAATCCTCCCGGTAGATCAATACTGGAATCTCTTTATGGGAAGTGCCCTGATGGAAATGTCTCAAGGAAGCTGGGGCTGTGGAACTCTGAAAAATTCATTTTTTTTTATCTGACAATTATCACCACACTGCAGACTAATTCAACAGTGCACCCCTCTCACTCTGCTTTGAATGCACTGGAGATTGACATCTAAAAAAACCTAACATCTCATTTTAACAAATAAAGGCACTATTTCCACATACAGTTTGGAATTATCAGCAATCATGAAACCAGACAAAAAATTAATATACATTAAGCACTTCATCTTCTGATGGCTTCCTCTGAGTCTCAGTTATCGCAGCCTTCTCCTCATTTCCTCTCTTTGTATCTTCCTGTATTGATCTCTGCCTTTTCATCTCTTGAAAAAAGGGGAAAGACATGTAAAATTATTATAAAGCTTGATATTTATGTATTGAAATGTGGACTTACATTATCAGGTTTTCATATATTTATTGTTAAATATTATTAAATCATAAGATGGGAAAACAGGTTTTATATTTTCTCCTACCTGGTCTGCTCTCCACATATTGACTGAAAGACTGTAGCTGAGTTTTTCTGACAGTAGAGTCCTTGCTGAACACAACGGGATTTCTAAACCGTTCCGCTGCTTTTTGTAATCGCTCAGCACGATGTTCCTCTGTTCCATTCTGCTAGGAAAAAAACAGACACACAACACTTTCTTTTGTTTACAAACGGGAAGACACGAATTGGAAAGGTACGTTTCGGCCAGGGGACAGGAGTCAGCTTTTGCCAAGAGGCTTTCACAACTCAGGCTGCGGAGGAAAGTATCGGCTGCGGAAAAAAAGCAGAAGAGTGATTAACTTTTCCTTTATATATATATATATACGTTTTTTTAATGCGTGGTAGCAACAACTGGCTTTTTGCTCTGTGGGTACCCTCCTGCAGGATTCTCCACTTACTCAACAGCCGGACCTATTAACTGTGACTGGTATCAGCCAGCAATTCTGATCTTAAAACAAAACAACAAAAAAATCACTCCTCTGCAACTTTGATTTGCCAAGCGCTGCACATGCTGCTGCCAAGTAGCAACGTCTCTACCCCTGAACACGATCTGTATCGTTTTAAAAGCATGTTGCCTTTAGTCTGTCTCCCTGCCCGGTAAAGAAATCTGTCGTTTTCTGTAGTCCCACAGACTTGTATGACAAGAAGAACTAGTTTCTAATTTTATGCCCATTGAGATAAACCACTAATGCTGGATGAAGGCTAAAAGGTAGGATTATAATACTACCCCACTGAACTGCATTTCATCAGCTATAACTTTCCAAAGCCAGATTTGTAAGTAAGCCCTTTACAGCTAAGGAAACTACAATTATCTTTTCCAGGGCTTCCTATGTTAATACTGGTAACAAATTCAAATGGTTCTATCAACACGAAATATCCCAGAAGACTGAACCACCGCAGTGTGTGGAAGCTGCAGATACCGAGGTGCTGTGTACCAAACAAATATTTCATTTTATACCTAATCTTTTATTATTTTTATTAAGTGTTTTGAAAGTAAATAGGGAAAGGCTAAGATGCATGACTAATAGCTAAGCCTGCTGAATGCTGAAACTGGTTATCAAAAGCTACCAAGACTTTGCCCTTCCTCTGCATTGAGACAATCGGTAATGAGGGAGTTCTCCAATGGCCTATTCTCTAGCCTCAAGGAGGCCGGGGATACACAATCCCCAAGGGAAGGTAACAGTTTATCCTTTTCCACAAACACAGAATGCCTCATTTAGAAACGTGTAAACTGCATTTTATTAAAAAACAAATCCACCTCAATGCCGAGAGCTCCATGAGAACAGATGGACACCATATATTCCCTATAATGCTGATTTCCAACTCTTCTTTAGAAAGGCATACACAGAGATAAACTGTTAAGTTGCACCTTTTGAGGGAGTACCTTAAAAAAAAAAAATCAACTCCTCCACAGAAGCTTTATTATAAGGAGAAACACCGTTTTTGTCAGGTTAGGTGATTCCAAATCACCCTAAGAGGCAGCCCGTGTGCCATGTGTCAAATTAATTTTTAAAAAGTATAGCTCGTACCCCCTGGATGACTTTTCAGATGCACTAATCGAATGGTTATGATGCTGGTTAAATAAAAGGCTGTTTGCTGTTATTGGTACCATAATCATCTGGCAGCCCAAACCAGAGTCTTTACCAAAATAAACAAACATGACTAATTTTTTAGGCCTGGCAACATGCTAAAATATCAGCGTGATTAGTCAGTAAATCCCATTTTAAGAAACCTTTTTATGACTGGGGACTTCTGCCACTTTACAAATGTATTCCTCTAAGCCCACTAATTCAGTTAGCCTTTTCAATCCATTGTATTATTCTTGGGGCAGCTTCATTTTGCATTAAATCCACTGCAGAAAGCTAAATTGAACGCAAAAATCAGACTTGATCCAGGCTTCCTTTTGTTCAAAGATAGAGACCGAAAGTCCTCTGCTGCTGCCACACACTTTCATCACCAATTTATAGGAACCGACAGTGTAAGGGAAAAGCAATGAAAGTCATTGTTTTGGGACTTCAAAGCATCTCTGTATCTGGGGAAGGAAATCCTTTCAGTCAGCAGTGCTTTCCCCCAGTCTGCAGGTGGGTGAAAAGTTATACCCAACTGGAAGTGCCCCAGAGCCATAGGGATATTAATGACATAACAGGGAGTATTAAAAAAAAAACCCAACAAACCCCAACCCAAAAAAAAAAAAAGAACACAAGGGGTCTAATTAAGAAAAATAAATGGAAAATTGTTTGGTGTGCACTTCATGCTGAAGTGGTGAACGTTAGGAATAGGCAAAACGACCGCATATACTGCAGACTTGTGTCTATTTCTCTCAGAAGCACTTTTTGTCACGCCACCAAGTATCTACGCCTTTGAAGTGTGCCACAGCTCAATTTTAAGGGAGAAAAAACAGAGGGTCAGGCTTGGGAGAGAAGCAAATCACAGAGCCCAATCCTGCTCCTGTTAAAGTCAGGGAGAGTCTCGCTGCTGATTGTATCAGCAGCAGGAGGGAGCCCATGCTGTATTTCTGATTTAAGTGACAACCTGAGCAGTAAGAACGGAGAAATGCTTCGTATATCGCTCGCTGTTGTGCCAATGACAAGCATCAAGATCAAAAAAAAGGGAAGAAAAACCCAGTGCCTTGCAAACTATGCAGCTGCACTGCCATTCAGATTTTCTGCATTTTTTACTGTGAAGGGTTTGATAAGAAATCATTTTCCTCCTCGTGAAGTAGAAACACAAAATCAGGACACACAGCTACTGAGACAAAAGCATTAATCAAAACTTACCTTAATGTCTTGCTCCGAGCTATCAGTTACAGCTTTCTGAGCAGCACTGGAGAGTGAATTTGCCACCTGTGGCTGAGCTTCTAGGAGCTTCTTCAGCTTCAAATCCACCAACTTACTGTTTTGTTCTGCTAAATATGCAAATACCACATACAACAGAGTGAGATGCATTTAAATGCAGAGTCGCTACAACAATGTGGCAATTTAAAAGGTAGATTTTATTCACTTTGCTATCAAACTAAAAAAGTGAAAACTAGGAGGAAATTCTTTTGTCTTTCAATTCAGATTGGTGTTCATTTGTGTAATGTACATAGATGATGGCTGGGTTCTCTCAAAACAACATATATAGCACTCAGCTGAACAAGTAGACGTGCTTGAAGACAGTAGATGAAAAAAGACAGAAAGCAGACAACACTCACTGTAAGTTCCTCCCAACCTGTACGTACCTATACTTTGGTGTAAAAACACACTTAGAGAGTTATTTATTTTAAGATGACATGTAACTATTTATCATATATTCTCAGTACTGATAACCCCTCAAGTTTATGAACTACTAATTTATCCTAAGGCTCCTTGGCACAGCTCCTCAACATTAAAATTTCAGTATCAAAAGAGCTTTCTAGTAATATTTTATGATGATTTATAGAATACGTCGAAGCCGGGAGAGCCGTAAAAGGCTTCGTAACTGCACTGAAGGGACAGATTCAAAGTCTGCCAGAGCCCCAAATCTTTTTTCATCAGTTTGAGCGATTTGGATCACAGCCCAAAGAAGTAATAGTCAAGAATTTTACCTCCCAATAACGCTCATTCTGTATGTGACCACTGACTACATGAACCTGTAAACACAGCCACACACAGAGTTACCTACATATACACACATAGTAAGGATAAAGGTGTTAATAGCAAAAGGCAGCGCAGTTCTGCGGAGCTAACCCTGGGTAGGAAGGCAGAATAATGCTAGCATAGAAGCCCCCAGACGTACTCCATGTGCAGCACCACCCGAAAAATCACCCCTGAAATGGAGCAAATGCAGCATCGTATCAGAGAAACAACAGAGTTGTTGGGTCCAACAGAGTAAATAGCAGTTGCTGTGTTTTTCTATAGGCATAGCCTGAGTTTTGCACTGCGGGCTGGTAACTTCTAGCTGGTGTGGGAAGTGGAGCAACGACTGTTTTGCCGCAGAGCTCCTTCCAAGGTTTGGAGTGCTCCGATTCATCTTAGCCAAAGTATTTTTGGCATGATGGCAATCAAATGATGCCTGCCTCCAGAAGCAATGGTCCGGGGTGGGTTATGATGCAGGAGAGTTTCCCTTTCCTCTGGCACACCCAGTCAAGGTGCCCTTAATTGAGGCTCACATGTAAGTACATGCATTCTCATGGGTTTATATATAAACACCATGTAATAACTATGATAGAAGAGGTTCACATTTTATCAGATATATTCACAGCAGCTTATGATAGCAGTACTGAGAAATCAGACAGATGCAATATTTAAACCAACAACTGGCTGTAAAAATAATAAAAAAAAAGGTTTCTCTTCCTGAGAGAGACGGGGGGGACTAGGATTCAGCAGGGGACAAATTAATTAAGATGGTCATAAGGATCCCAAACATGAAACGATCCTTACTGTTTTGCACTTAGATGCTTCCAGGAGATTCAGCCTTTGTTAGAACCTGGTATGACTGAGCAGAATCCCACCAAAATCTGTGTACACTGATGTCTATCAGAGCATTAGACTGCTTTCTCTGTTACTGCCCATCCCCTTCCTTACTGGTTTGTCCCTCTGGCTACTGCGCAGATTGAACTGCAAAATGATGACCCAGGTTTTGTCCAGAATGTCCTCCCATGGTGAAGATGAAGTGCTGGCTAGTGGTTTTATATCTCTGAGAAGGTATTTCTCAAGAAAAAAGGCCCACAGAAATAAATGTTGGTAAGTCACTGGGGCTATGTGACATGAATATTCATTTACTGATTTTCTATTTCTCCTAAAATAAACCAGTATCTATTGGAAAATTGTTTCACACGGCTCTGCTCTAAATCAGCTTAATTCAAAAGGTAGAAACAGTAAGTATATTTTCTTACGTGTTTGGAAATCCTCAAATCAAAAATAGAAAGGACATGACTCAAATCTTTCACATTCAAAAAAGACTAGAAAGTGCTACATACACATCATCATTGCTTTAATTTACAAAAAGCAAACACTAAATGAAGTCTTTTGATTTAGTATATTATGGGCTACAAACTTGGGTCCAGTTGGCATGGGCAGAACCAAGTCAGAGGTTGCTGTCAGAAGTTTTTTCTTGTACTGCCTTTATCCCGATGCTATCCTGTGCTTGTCACACTTCTCCGGGCTCAAGCTTACTTGCAGGGAGGAGAAACGCGCTGGCAGAGAAGCACACCGTACTACAAAGAGGCTGTCAGCAATGCCCAGAGCTGCTGAGAATAGGCAGACTTTGTACAGAAAACAAACTCCTTCAGCAACTCTCTGTGAGCAGAGGAGCCCCTTACTGATGGACAGTGACCTTCGCCTCTGAAGATCTAATGTCTTTTTAAATAAGCATCTCCTTTGTAAGATGCTGACATATTTACAATCTAGGGAGGAAGCTGACTTGCGGTTTTGCTCAAATACAATTTTTGAAAGGGGAAATACCACTACTATGATTTATTATATTAAGAGAAGGCTCTGGGGAGACCTTATAGCACCTTCCAGCACCTGAAGGGGCTACAAGGAGGCTGTGGGGGACTTTTTACAAGGGCCTGTAGTGACAGGACAAGGGGTAACGGGGTTAAATTGAAAGTGGGGAGGTTTAGATTGGATATCAGGAAGAAGTTCTTCACGGAGAGGGGGGTGAGGTGCTGGCACAGGTTGCCCAGAGAAGCTGTGGATGCCCCATCCCTGGAAGTGTCCAAGGCCAGGCTGGATGAGGCTTGGAGCAACCTGGTCTAGTGGAGGGTGTCCCTGCCCATGGCAGGGGGGTTGGAACTGGATGGTCTTTAAGGCCCCTTCCAACCCAAACCAGTCTGTGATTCTGTGATTATTATGTGACCAGCATGTGCCAAGATTTCTACAAGAATATGAATGCTTTTAAAATGTGTTATTGAAAATCTATTACTTGAACCTTGTAAAGTAAATAGGACTAATTCTGTTGAAATTTATACCTCCATGTCCCCACTGGAGCAACAAGGTATAAATACAAGAGCTGGTCCTCAGGAAGGAACTGGAGGGATACGAAGCCTACGTGGAAAGAGAGACATGTTTGCTCCTCTTCACTAAGCATGTGGACCAGGATGTCGGTGCAGACAGTGGCAGCTCTACTCACCAAAGCAATTGCTCACTCCTCTTGCCTGCCTACATTGCTCTCCTGGGACAATCCAGGTAGGGTGATTTCAGGTGGCTCTGTTTTACAAATCTGGCCTGGGGTCTCCTTCCTCATCAAACGGCAAAAGACATTTAAATCTGCCATTGTTGGAAATAATGAGTTTATTGCAGATTTAAAATCTCAATTAAACATGAATGCAGAATACTCAGAAAAAATAAGCACTAGGGTTTAAAAGACCTGAAAAGGCACACAGGAATAAAGCTACGACAGAGAGAAGCAGCATATCAGTACTTACACGACGATGGAGTGTTAGTCATGCAAAATACACAAAATAGCCATTATTGAAATTACCCGTTGAATCAAAGTCATTTTCTAGGTTAGTAAGCTCATCTCCACCTCCAGTAACGGAGCATTCGGGAACCTCCTCGTTAGTATCTATCTTAATATTATCATCCTCATCCTCATCTGTAGGAACATACAGCATTAAGGTTAGTATTTTCTTATGTACATGCACCACATCACTAAAAAAAAAAGAAAATAAAAGAATGCTTTAGAGAACAAGCTGAGTTATGATAAATATGCAAATCATTAGATAAGTCTGGAATGAGATTTCACTCTGTCCACTCATGGATTTATCTTTCAACTGGTGCAATTCAATGTACACACAGGGGGCTCTGCTGGAAACTCCCGCTACAACAAAGGTAGAGAGAGCTTGGACTCAGCCGTGGCTGTTCTCTGAGCTGAATCTCTGGCTAACTCTGAAAAGCGCACGTGCTTTCCCTTAAAACCCAAGTAAAAAAAATTTCCCCTAGGAAATAATTTCCCCAGTTCTCTATAATGCAGAATGGGTGCCAAAGATGGCATAAAGCAAGGTCTGGCCAGCAGAAGGACCTGGGAGCTGTGGTCACTTGAGAAAGGCAGCAGCTCTGGATCCTACGTCCCCATCTTGGTGCGTCTCGCTGCTCCTGACTTTGCACAATGTGTCCCAGAGCAGTGATCGCTGCACCTTGCTTAGGTGTTAGAGTCTCTTACCACTTCTGACACAAGGAGGAAAACCACCACGGGAAATCACGCTTAGCAAGCGCTGACCTCAGGTGTAGCAAGAGTACACTCACAGACGGCTGCCTTAGTTCCCCACTTTGAATCAGCATTGTTTGTAAGCGACATATATTTTAAATAAAACAATAAATGTAATTATGCTTTACATTTTTATGGGATCTATCTACCAAGTTTCTCAGAGCAGCTTATGAATATCACTTGTAAATGAGCCCCATAATGTTTTATGAAGTAGACGTTTATTAGAGTTACAATCATGATGACGTAGGTAAATTATGGCACCGAAAGAGTAAGTAACCTGAGGAAGATCAAATAGCAAGTGCTGAATTGTGATGCAGATGCAGAAAAAAATCCTGAGTCACATTTTCAATACAAATATACAATGAAACTAAAGTCCATAAAAGCTAGATGGGTACTTTCAAAGCATGTAGTTGCACTGTATTTACTCACTTTTAAGTCCCATATCAAATGCTATCTACACTTGTTCAGACTTATACAAACATTTTTATCCTCTGCGTGTGTGTGTGTGTAAAAAGAACTAAAAGGACAAGGTTTGGAGAGTGTCTGGAGAAAGAAGACATGCATAGTAACTAAGGGAACTTTAAAGTCCTTCACAACAGGAAAAAAAATACAACTACAGGGCATTGGTACGTTCAAATGCCATATAAACAAAAGGGATCCTAAACATACTACCAAGTTGCCATAATCCTGAATACCAGAAGTTTGGATCAGGACTGGTGCTGATCACTCATCATCTGCTGTCTTAGAAATACCCCAAACCTCATCCCCTGACCCAGGCACTTCAGGCCCACGCTGCTGACACTGAGGACATACAGTTGTTTCTTTTCTTTACCTGTTTATCTCCACAGTCCCTATGATGCCCGTTTTAGGTGCCTGTTGACTTTTTTGTATGTCTGCTACTCTTTTCTAACCAGTTGCTCCCTTAATTCCTCTGTAATTCATCGATGTCTTTCACAGACCCCTGCTGACTCAGGGTAAGGCTTTTGCTGCAAGACAGGAGCAAGAAAGTCCCTGTCTCAGTGTCCTATTCAGCATCTATTGTGTGTATGATGCAGCAGCAGTTTGTGAAGTAGAACCCCACTGTTTCAGCTGACCACCAGAACTCCCCTGGGTCACTCTCCACTAATTCTCAACGGTCCCCAGAAGAACTGGCTTTCTTCCAAACTGCCCCAGCCAAACCAGGATCTGCGACCAGACCTGGGGCCTGACAGATCATCAGGTGTACAAGTGGGTGGGCAGAACACTCTGCAACATCCTTTCTGGATGGTTTTGTGATCTGGACGCTAGTTGTTTCAGGTAGCACAGAGGTAGGCGAAGGGTACAGTGTGATCATCATGAAGTAGAGAAAGGGATGGGGCAAAGGGCAAGCTGGAGAGAAAACAGAGAATGGTGAAGCAGCAACAGCAACAAGTTTTGAATTTTCTTCAATGTGTCTCTACTTTTTCTAACAAGGAGCTAGACTTTTCACAGGATTTTAAATCCCTCATGATGGTATCGGAGAAATTCAGTTGCACTCAGGCCACGGTAGTCTCAAACACATCCTGGAGCTCACAGCGGCACGCTGAAAGCACGACTGGGCTAACAGCAGCAAAGGGCCACGGACATTTGGAAGAGGTGGAAGACAGAGAAAGAGGGACACTGCCCCGGCAGAGGGAAACCAAAGCCATCTCCAGCCTAGAGGCAGGCAACGACTTTCCAAAGCACCCAGAGAAGTCAGCTCGCAAGGTCAGCCCACAGCTACCAGTCATCCAGGAGATGTATCAAAACAATCTGAACAAGATGACAAGATTTAAGACTGCTGCATACTAAGGGAATGCTTATATTAGATTATTTGATTTTCTTTAATTTAATATAGTGAGATGAGATCAGAGGCACTGTCTTTGACACCACCATTTGAGGCAACAAAAGAGATGGGAATGTCGAAGACACCAGTTCCTAGTGTCAGATAATAACCTGACCTAGTATTTAAATTTAAATTTGGCAGGCTTTGACTGAACATGATGATCTGGACATTTACCCTTTATTTAAAAAAAAAAAATCACAATTAAAAGTATTTATTTGAAGTAATTTTAGAAATTTTCAAATGTCTTTCAAAATCTACAGATTACTTGTTTTAAACCACTCTAGGTTTGGTGGGGTTTTTTTTTGTTTTGTTTTGTTTTGTTTTTTTTTCTGGACCAATGTTCTACTTTCTAGTCTATTAAAAGGAAAATGTGTTTAGGGAGCATGTTACAACAAGATTTTGCAATTATAAATGATAAAAGGAACAACATGACAAAGAGATAACAGATAACTTTTATGAAAAGAACAAATTACTAGTGTGAAAAGCTTAAAGCGCTTGGTCTAGAACCAGGGCAAGTATTTGGAAGAGTACTGAGTAACTGCTTCCTTGAAAAGAATGTAAATGTGGATCCTAGAAAGACAGCAAAACTTTACTGTGTTGTGAAGAAATGAACAAAATCGAAGATAAAGAATTAAGTCAACAACTAAACAGCACTGACCATTACCTACACAGCCTGGGCTGCAGTCTGGACCGAAGAGAATAAGAATCTTTTGGAAGCAAATGGAAATGCCAGAATATTGATGGAAAAAAGATCCAGAGACATTTTATAGCTCATACGTCTTACTAGTCAGATTAAGCTCAGGCTTATTTTTGGTTAAACTGATATTATCGACTTGGTTTAAGCTTGTCCACGTGTGAAGGAGTTGCAGCAGACTGCATCAATTTCTAGACGAATTTAAAAAGAAGCAATTTTCATAGAGAGGTAAAAACACTGATGGGGGTTGGATCACGTCACTGGGAGAAGCATATGTAAGCTGCCACTGGTGCTGCATGAACAGCACTTGTTCTTTAGGGAAGATACCTCCAGGGTTGTCTCTGGGAAATCCTTCAAGCTTGTGGATATTCAGATATTTAGTTTATTTACTTTCAGGTACAGAGTTCACTTCAAGGCTACAGGATGTGACAGGAGCATCTGAACACTAATAAAGGAAGCAAAGACAGGGAATGGAAAAAATGCAGAGTTGAAATACTGGTTCAGCGTACAACAAATCCGATGTCAGGACAAGAAAGTACAGCAGTAACTGCCAACAAACTCTGCATGTTAACGATATTAAACGGAGGAGTTACCACTGTTTTATGAGTTGGAGACTAAGCATGATGTGTAAGCCTGAGCTACCATGTACATCCCCTTCAAATCATTGCCTCAGAAGTACCATCTGCAATGTACCCTGAAAACCTCAATGTACCCTGAAAACCTCAATGTACCCTGAAAATCTTAAGCATACAAGTTCAATATAATGCCAGTTGGCTTTCTTTGGCAAATTTTTTTAACTGCAGTACACCTTTCCAGCTTTTGTCATTAATTCCAAAACTTTGAAAACTTTTTTTTTTTGTTGTATTACAATACTTTTGGATGCTGCTTCACCTGTTATTTCCTTCACTGCTCTTCTAGCATCTCTTTTCTGTGCTGTTCTTCTGTTTATTTATTCTCTTCTGCCCTCCCATTTTTGTCTATTTTGGGCATTTTTTTCACCAAAGCCTCTTCACACTGTGCTTGTTTTACCCTCTGTCCTCTCCATGGTTCCCTCCCTCTGCCCCCTACTCACCACCTCCAGATCTGAGCCACATCCTCACAAAGACATGGTCTCAAATAAAGGATGGAGATGTGCCAGAGAGTAAAGAACACACACACTACCCAAATCCCAAAACAGCAGACGGGTGTCCCACTGCACTGGGACAATGCCTAGGTAAGATGTCAATTCCTTTGTCCCGCCGCTGCTGGGAAAGGGAGGATATTTGGATCCCTATCTTGACACAGTCCCTGGACCCATCTCAAGGTATCTGCTTATCAGTCTGAAGCTAGTAGGACATCTAACAAATTTGAAGCTGCCATCCCAAACCTCCTGGCAGTTGGCAGGAAGAAGTATTTTCTGTCCCAGATACAAAACAACCCATGAAAAAGACTGGATTTCATAGAAAGCTTCAACTTGCCCCAGGCATTTGAGTTTTTCAGACAATGATTAAATAAAGCCTTTTAACAGAGAATGTAGCACCAGTGCACGAAACTCTTCATCAGCACACAGAAACACTGAAAGAGATCACATTAGTGAGAAAGAAGTTAGTTTTTAAAAACTTTAAAATACCAGAGCTGAAATGTCACTTTTTTCTGGAATAACTGAACTGAGAGAGAAGGAAATTATTTGGTACATTCCTCTTTTGGAAATGTAGCAATCAATGCAGGAGATTAATGGATAAGAGAGCTTGAAAGACATATTACTATAAGCTTGTCTTGGGTATTGTACAGGGAATGCAGGACTAGATACAGAAAAAACCACTACTAGGTGTGAATGCAGTCAGGGGCAGTATTCAGAATCCAGCTGTAATAAGGAGATTGTCTATTAAATCCTGTTTTCTGGTGGAAATCAAAAAATAAAAAGACTAAACCCAGAACTATTACTAATTTATGAAGATTTATGAAGTGTTGGTGCCATTTTACAGAATTACTCCATTTTAGAAGAACAAATTTTCTGAGTGGAGATCTAGTGTGGCACTTGACACCACCAGCAGTGTGGTGGAAGTATGTGTAAGATGTGCCACAAGGAAAGCTTTTTGAGAATGAGTAAGTCGCAGGAAGTGCTATGAAATGCCTATTGACATGAAAAGAGCAGAGAGGAATAAAAGGAGACAGGGAATGAAAACTGGAAGTCCAAGATGAGTTCAAATAGCTTGGCCAAACTACCGTATGAATGAAGAAAAATCAAGGTAGGAAATATAAACCAAGGAGATAAAGCACATACAAAAGTAGAAAGCAGTGAAATTGTTATATTGGATAAAACCCAACAGATATAGTGGTGATAACTTTATAAACAAGTTGTCATCAGTACCGATACTGTCTCCTCCGCTAATAACACTGAAACTCTGAGTGCGTATGTAATCTATATACAGAAACCTTTTCGGTTCTGTTAACATATATGCACAGTTCCCTCTGAGACTGTTAATAAACTGAACGAAGGGCAGGAAGAAAGGGGAAAATATGAACAGGGAAGGCCACGTCCCAGAAAGCAGTATACTGGGGTATTTAGCAACACTACAGGTAAGTCACGGTGACAAAACAAGGTAACTACTATCTAGCTGAGCACTGTGGATATACACAAAAGGTGTACCTTTCTTGGAGGCGAGAGATGGCAGGAACAGTCATGTATAGGCACAATAAAACAGTGAGGAGGAAGAAATTAAATAACTTAGGCTGGGGAGTCAAAAATTATGAAGAAGGATGAACAACACCAGAGTCTACTTAATACACAAGTACTGTGCCATCTTGCTCAGCTTGCTCCTTGTCCATCAAGGATGGACTTTCCCTATCTACCACCAGAAGATTTACGTTGGCAGTCTTGGTTTTTCTGGGGAAAAAGAGGAAAACTGAAGACTACACCTAAAGGATCCCAGTACAACTAACTCTCTTTGGTGTTAAATGGAACAGAAGTGTAGGGTTTAGGGTGCAATACGACTATCTTTAAATATATATGCATATAAAATACATGTGGTAGAGAAGAAAAAAAACCCGTTGTTGTTGAATCTACATGAATTATGAATGCAAAGCTGGATTTTCCTGGCATTTGGCTCACAGTTGTGTTAGTATGAGAAACACAATTTCCCCTTAGAGTATGTAGAAGACACTAAAAACGCAAGAAGCCTGTACTGAAACGTGTGCTCAGCACCCATTTGAGTTTGAGTGACACTACATTACCCCAGCTCATAGAACTGGCAGGTGTATGAATTTTAATGACATTTCAAAGTCAGTTTAATAACATTATAGCAATATTAAAGCTCAAAACCTGTAAAGGTATGTCAAAAGACTGCCATTTAAAATCAAAAGGTTGTTGCCCCCACCTCCCATGGGCCGACTTTAAAATTCTCTTCCTGAGCAGTGTTTTGAACACATTTAATACAAAATAAAGTATCTTAAGTATTTCTAATGCTGTTTTCCCCCCAAATTATGCCCACGCTCCTATAAAAAATACACATCGCAAAGATTTTAACCAACAATCATAAAATTCTAAAACACCCCGGGTAATGACAAATCTGTAAATAATGGCCCAATACGAGCTACTTGCTCACATCACATCTTTTTCTTTCAATCACATATATGCTGCTCTTTTAAGTGCTGGAAATTAAGTGACACAACGCTGATTTAGGGAACTTATCAACAGCCAGGTCTTTTGATACAGGCACCTGATGAACAACAGCGTTTTGAAGTGTGAATAAAAGTGATACCCAAAAAGGTCTCTGGTTTCTAGGTTGCCATAGGAATAAGATACAAGGTTCCCCAGCTCACCTCCAGATGCCTTTGACCTTTCTTTCAACTTTTCTGCAGCCATTTCACTGTAGCTAGGAAGTTCTGACATCTTCACTCCAGATCGAGCTTCTGCTATTAGCTGACGAGCTCTCTCTCTCAGCTGCCGACGCCGCTCTTCATCTTGCTGCTAAGATATATTGAACAGTTGCCAAGTCAGTAATTGACAGAAATGCAATTTCATTCTCAATCTGATCATCATGATAGTAACTGGTTTACAGCATGGTGCTTGGCCCACATTATAAATAGGATGCTCGGTATCAGTTGGGTGTCACACCACAGTTTTTAAAAGACATGAATGCTTTTTTTAAAGCATTCCCCAAATTATTAATGCATCAGAAGCCTCATTATTTTCAATTTAAAGCATGTATAAATTATAATCCATCAAAACACCTTTATGAAAATCCTCAGTGTAACAACTACAGAAAGTTTTACCGTGGCTATAAAAATGTTTTTACTAAATTGAATTACTTGTTTGAGTAATATTGTCTCATAGAACCGAAACGCGAAGCCAGATGCTGCTTTTGGTTACTCCCATCACCAAGCTGACTTCAAAGTGCAAAGTGACATTGAATCTGAGGCATGGAAAGGAATCTGATCCTTCAATGGATACACCTTTTTTTAAGAAATATAAACTAATGAAAATTAATAAAGAACAATAGGTGCCAAGGCAGAAAAGACTTTGCATGGCTTTAAACCAGCCTATTAGTGGGGCTTCGGTCAGTCATATAAGAGATCATATTGGAACCACCCCAGATAGCGCTGTCCCACTAAAGCTCGTAACTATCTCAGAAGCATGACAATATTTCAGTTACATAAATGAGCAAAGTCCTACATCACAATATTTTGGAAAAGACTATTCCACCATACTTCAAACAAATAAACAAACAAAAAACAACAACAAAAACAAACCAAAAGATGTATTTAAACATACCTATAAGAATCCACAAGGGAATTCAATCATAAGGCAAATAATTTTAGTTCTCACCTTAAAAATACAATTTTTTCAAAGTTAGGACTGTTTTCCCCCTCCCCTCAATATCAGAAATGCTCCTAAGTGCAACAAAGCCAGTGTTTGGCTTTAAAGTCAAACCTGCCAATAAATCTGTATTATTGACATGATGACCAGGATAAACCCAAGTATAGGCAGCTGACCTGAACTAAGTGGAATATAACAAAGTGCCTGATTTTGGAGAGACCTCCTGGCAGCCTTCCCACCAGCCCAGAAACTGAGCATCCAACACCTGCAGATGCTGGTGAGCTAAATGCTATTTAGCTTAAGCAATCATTAATAAAACAAGCGAAAAATACTAATTAGGTACATTTTATCCATTTCCATGTAAATTGTTTGTTTGTAGCTATTTACTCAGCATTGTTCTCAGCACAATAGAAAAAATGCAAATGACTGAATCAGAATGCAGCCCTAATGGGACTTTTCTGTTTATAACCATTAGCCCAGAGGTGTGCTGTAATTCAATCCTCAAGCAGCAAGATTTAGCCTCATTAACAGCTTGCATGGGCAGGTTACAACTCATAAAACCCTACAGTAAACAAAGTATATGGACACAGCACAGTATCTTGTCTCTGAGTGACAGAACCCTGATTCCCCTATCAGATTGCCTCGATTTGCTTTTCTCCTAATGTCCTTTCCCTGGAAAGACAATTCTGCCTGGGCCCTGCAAGGCAGCGGGATGGCTGTGTTTGCTTTCTCACCCTTTAACTTCCCAGAAGGCACAGACCCAGCGGTTCTATCAAAAAACTTATTTGGCGAAGCACACGTTAGAAAGACAACTGGAAAGCTTCCCCCTCCCTGCTCCTACCGCACTACGACGGATCAATTTAATGTAGTTTCTAGCCAGCCAACTGACACATCTACTGATTTTATTTTGACCTGTGGTATTTGGTAACGTTAATTACACTGAATTTTACATGAAATAAAACGGCTCAAATATTTTCTGCTTGCAATTCCGGGGATATAGGAACTTGTGGTTTTGACTTAAATGACTTTTTAGAAGGAATGCGCAAAATTTATATTAAGATCCACACATGGTTTAACGTCAAACAATTTAATCTACCATAGCACGTGCAGCGTTTAATAAAGCCAGTTAGGTGTTTGCGACAAAAATGTCCCGAATCGAGCAGGCCGCTCCGCTCCTCTCCTTTTCTCCCTCCTCCCAAAAGAGAACTTGTATCCTGAATTATGAGCATAGTCATTAACGTCCCGGGAATCTCGAAGCAAACACGGATCACTGTGGCTTGTGTTTGTGCTGATTAAGCCAATCATCACCAGCCGATGAGAGAAAAGCCAGCCTGGTCCTTGCTTAAATTCAATTCAGGTATTTGAAACTCTCGCAGAGGAAGGGCTGGTGGAAGGAGCAATGAAAACGAGAGCAGAAAAAGTGGGCAGATTAAGTTTGGAGGTGCAGAACAATTATTACAGAGCAAAGCAATCCCCTAGATTTTGGAAAGGAAAGCGCTCAGGAGGAGTACAGAGGCATGAACGTAGGTACTGAAAAAGGAGAGGCGAAGATAAGCTCTGCACCACGAAAGGACCGTGCAAACACACACACACAGATTTTTTTCCCTGCACAGTCGAAAACAGTAAAATCTTTCACCCTCTGGCACGAACCTGACGTGCCAAAGAGACATTAAAGTTCTTTTCTGTTATTTTCCCCCAGTCACTTGCAATGGTCTAAAGATCCGCCATGCAGATGCACAGTGAGGAAAAACTCCACCGTTTAAGGACAAACTCTTCAGGAATAAGTAATGTAATTCCTTGTTTCCCTCCTATAAAAATGTATTGGTATGCAATTTTTATATTTCACAGTTCACCGACATCTCTGCAAGCTTTCTTCCACTGCTTCAATGGTGCTACTTTTAATTTTATCCTCCTTAGTCCTAGTAATTAAAGTGATCAGCAGTGGCATCCCAACGGCTTTGACACAGCTACAACCCCCTAGCAGACTTCGGCTTTTAAGGGGAAGGGTAAGAAAAAAAAGGCCGGGAGTTTCATTTCACTGGAACAAGAAAATCAGGCTTCTCCAATCCTCAACTTTATCCAATTGTTCTTTCAGCAGCCTTTGGATCTTAAGAAACAAATAAAAATGGCTGCCATTAGGGGGTCGTTTTTGTACTCGCCGCAGACGGCAATGACTGACATTACTTTGGCTAAAAATGATGCCGTGGATTTGGGAAGGTGAATTCAAATGTGAAACGCTGGCAGGGCAGTTTGGGAGATCATTACCTAGGCAGCGTTGTTGCTGGGCAGCGGCAGAAGCTGAGAGCTGACCGACTCCGTAAAATATTAAGAGCAGCGGAGTCTTGTAGGGGAAAAAAAAAAATCCCCCAACCACTCCCATCTCCTTAAATCGCTAAAAATTCTGCAAGCTTCTCATATTTAAAAAAAAAAAAAAAGCCACAACCATAAAAAAACCCCAAAACAAAACAAAAAAACCCCAACCGAAACGAAATAAAACCCCAAACAACCACTGCTAGGGATATTCAGTCTTCCTTTGGCAGAATTTTGGGAGGATCCAAACTGAGTTTACACCAGAAATCTGATGACATATTATCCTATTCCTATTAAAAACCCCATAATCCCCGTGAGCTGCATTCATTTGATGTTTAAACAGGAAATTCTTTACCCAGTCCATAGACTGGGGATGGGAGGGGTGTGTGTGTGTGGAAATGGTAAATTAGGGATACTCCACAGCAACAAAATTAAGCCCGTACCTATGAGGGGGAGTGATTCTCGTAGCTGTAGGATTCAGTATTGTCTGGGGTCTGCCCTGCGTACACGGTACACCTAACAGAAAAAAACTTGACTGCCACCTCTTTCATCATTAGACAGGAAGAACGGCTCTGTTATTAGCCATTCAGAAAGAAAAAGACTTGTGTGCTTGTCCAGAGGCAAGGATTACCAAAATGTACCTATTCAGTTAGCAGAGAAGAGAGAATAAAAAAATAATAATAAAAAAAAATTACATGAGCTTTAAAGGTTTGGGCAGGCTGGATTTTACTGTGACCTTGATCAGCTCTTGTTTTAGTAAATAGGATTTGGGATGAAACATTAAAACTGTTTAGCAGATCTTTTCAAACCATTTCAAACTTTTCTTACGTTGGTTTATAATATAACCAGACATGCTTGTAAATGGCCACACCTGCTCATTTCTCTGGGGATGGCGTGATCTCTGCCTTTGCTAACAAAGAAAGGACAGGAGAAAAAAAAAAAATCAGCCTTTCTTGTTGCAAAACAGAGTGGAAAGTCAAAATCTTTCTCAAGTTTGTCCCATCTGGTCAGATTAAATCTTTGATCACCCTGGGGACCACATTTGTGTTTAGTCTCTACTACCGCTTCAGAAACAGCTCAAAATACACAGGTAGTGAGAAAAATATGAATTGCTGAGTGGGGAACACTTGACAAACAAAAGTGCATCGCCTTTGGATTTCCATGGCTAGTCAGATCATAGGAAGTGATCAGCAAAGAAAGACATAAACATCTCCCATATTTTCGGCCTCCTGCCTGGTGTCGACATCAGTGACCTTACTGCCAACAAACTGTTTGGAGCTTGGAAATATTTTTTCATGAATATATATCAGAAAAAGTATCAAATCACTTGTCACAAAGAAGCAGCTATTGGCTTACAATCTATGGCACTGATGGACTAATGAGACCAGACAGAATAAGAACAGAAGTAGCCCAACGTCCAAAACCGGAAGAATCGCAAATGATATCTTAACAAATATCTATTTCCTTTAAGAAAAAAAAAGCCCCCCAAATTCACAATAAAGTGGGGTTGTGCATTTGTAAAGTGGAAAACAGCTCCTTAAATCTAGGAGGTATTTTTAAAGATATGTTAGCCAGCAATTTTTTAATTCTATTTCTTTTTCTTAATACAATCTATGTTGTTCCGGAAAACCCACAATTCACTCAGTACAGTGTTTCTGGTGTGAAGAATGTTGGCTGTAGAAAAACAATCCATTGATAGTTTAATTCCTCGTGTCATTGTGAAAATTCAGAAACTCTTAGTTTACTGAATGAAAAAAAACAAAATTGAAGAAGGAATGGCTGACTAAGTAAGTATCACCTTGTGCTACATCCAAGGCCTCTTGCTGGTTGTCTGGCTGCTCTTTTGTAGGCAAAAAGGAGCTGAACGCTCTCTGGCTCCTTAGATCTGGCCCAACAAATGCACTGCCAGTCATGCGCATGGATCCAGCTTAAAACCCAGTGTGAGCCTAAAAGAAGCTAGTCAAACTGGCACCTACTCATGCAGAAGGAGATAGATTTGTCATGACAGGCTGATTATTCAATGTAAAGAAACAGTTTAGCTTTTCTAATCTGGTACACATACATCTTTCTCAGAGAAAAAGGTAAAAGGTCTAACAGTTCAAGTATTTAAAGTAAAGAAACCAACAAAAAAATTGTAACGTCAAAGTGAACCATAGGTATTTGTGCTAAAGCATTCTGCAAATCAGCACTGCCGTTCTATTCAGATAAATAAGATTTAACCCGTTTAACCCTTTAGGAGCTGCACGTCGCGACGATCAAGGCGAGGATTTCTATTTCATACCGCACTGGGCTCTACAGCAAGTTTTAAGGACAGGCTGAAATATCTGGTTTCAAATACACTTTCTGTTTTCCTCCTCGTCTGCCCGCACCGATACTAAGAGCGAGGCACTCTCCCAGCGAACAACGTGAGGGGCAGCCTTGCCTACCAACGGGGCTCCCCAAGAAAGATGATTGAGAAAGTCAATCTAAACCAAGAGCAGTGACAAAGCCCTCCGCTAACTTCTTCCCTGGAATTTTCTCTGCTTAGGCAAGTCGGTGCTCTCCCTCATCGGGGAAGTATAATTAAGGACAACAATCACCTAAGGCGTCAGGATGCAGGAGCTTGTTACGCCTGTCACCACGACTGTCAACGCTATTGGCATGACCCACAAACAGCATTTCGAGCGTGCAGGCCGAGAAATATTCCAAAATAGTGTCCTCATCCAGACGTGGCATGACATCCCACCTGGTATTAATACTGTAAAGATGGTATTTTCTGTGCCTTTCTACAGCCAAGTTACAGACAGGACTTAAAGAAGCTGCTTACTCATTGTAGGAGTCAACATTTGTCAAGCTCCACTTAAGGGATTTTCTCTTGTGTAAACTTGACTTTATAATTAAATAAAAAAAAAAAAGAGTGGCATTATGAAACAAAGGCTTTTGGCAAGTGTATGGGATGTGTAAGCTGGAGAGGAGCACCTTTCAGGCTGCCATCCTGGGAAGCTTCCTTCTCGGGCGGGCAACCCCGTGCAAAGGGAGGAGGATGTGCCCTCCTGAGGAATGCTCCCAGTTGACTCCCAGCCGAACAAAGCGGAGCAGGCTGTCTCTGAAAGTTGCTTCCCCCCCTCTACCTTCTCTCAATTTTTCGTGGCGGGATCGCAGTCCGCTTGCATGTGATCAGAATAGGTAGAACAAGTGCAAACACTGTGCCTCCCTGGATCTTATTTTGCTGAGGTTTTTTTTTGACAATGTCCTGCAAACTGCTGGCAGCTTGTTTTTAATGGAAAATACCAATCGCCTAGGATCTATACCTAGGCTTTTGCCAATAATGAGAAAACTTCACCTTCTGTCCCCAGCAATTCTTAGGAAATCTTTTGCTGTTATTCCTACAAATCCAATTACAGATTGTTGAGTAGCTAGTGGAGTAAGCTTATTGAGGAGTGTCACATCACTAAGTCGTGCGTATGTGTTTCAGTTTGTAATGTGGTCTGAGCCGCTGTAGAGGTGTCAACTTAAAATGCAAGTAAGTAGCAGAACAGGGCTAATCCCAGCCACTACTCCCCTGCAGCCAAATTGTAGCGCAATGAATGACAGTGGAAATGCAAAGATGCCACTGTGCTTATCACACACAGCCAGATGGTGGACCTGGATCAATGCACACATGCCACGATCAATGCATTTGATAAAGAATTAAGAAGAAAACTGTACATGTTATCAAAGAACTTGTACATGGCATAATTATGATTCTGCATGTGCTTACTGATGATATTGGAGACTCAGAGGCAGGTGATAATGAAACTGATAGGAAGAAATAGCTTAAAGGCTACAGCATATGGCCTCAGCACTAAGAAATCTTGTCAAATAGTTCAGAAAGCTTTTTTAACTGTTATTACAGGCTGCTCATAGTGCAAGCTGGTGGCAACGTTTTAATTTTTTTCTTAAAACCTGAAATGTCAAAAAGTTGCAAAAGCTGTACTTTTCAGAATGGTTCAGAAAATAATTAAGATGCCATTGTGTTTTAAACATGGCAAATAAAACTACAGGTGGAGAGAGCTTTCGCAATTTTTGGGGGGGTGGGGGGTGTGGTTGGGCATTTTTTTTAATAGATACCATTCTGCCTTCCCTGAATAAATGTATTTAGACTTTAAGAGGGCTTGTGGCGGTTTAAGGAACGCGTCTGGGTAGCAATTTGCATTCAGCACGCCAATTTCTACAGATACAGTTTCGATATTATTTCTCATCAAATGTAGAGTTTTTTTCCCTATTACTATTCGTAATCTGTCAGCTGCATTACAGCCACCTTGGATGTGAAAGAAGGTAATTAAAAATCTGCGTAAAATAAAGTCTAAAGTAATAAAAAAAAGCATATACATTTATAACGTATAAAAGGTACCTAAAATACAAATTCTCATGCTCCAGTTGATAGATGAGCTGTCTAATCAACGCCTGGACGTAACTTAAGTGCTCTCATTAGTGTGAAGACCTTCAGGCTAAATAAGACTAAATCCCTTAAAAATTGCTTCTGCAATAGAAAAATCCCCCTTACCATTTTCCTCTGCCTAAATCATATCAATTAAAAAGAGAGAGAGGGAGGGAGGGGGAGAGGGAGGTATTTTCACATGACTTTGTTTTAACTGACACTCAAAAAAACTATCTTCTGAATCCAATTTAAAATGTTTCAGCAAAAAAGTTCATTAGCAATCAAAGAAACAAAGAAAATCATGCTGAGTTCAGTTTCTCTTTCACTCTAAACCTAGATCTTAAATCAGCACTAAGGCGCACAACACCCACCAAATCCCTTACCTTAACTCTTTTTTTTTTTTAAACTCCAAATATTTAATCAACATTGCAGTTTTACATTAAATTACAAAATTTATCCTCCAGAAGAGTGAAGCTCTTTTTTTTTTTTTATTTGCAGCAGGGAGGAGGGAACCCCCCCGCCATCCCCCAAATTTCAATTTGTCCTGACAAACCATTGGGTATTAAATTCTAAAGGCACGCAGAGTGCATAAAGAACTGATGGCTTGATTAGCTCTTGTGGTGCAATTGAAGGAGCTGTCTCTCTCCCCGCTTCTCCATTTTGAGAAACACTTTGATCTCCGTTCAAGTCAATTCATGAACATCAACTGACAAGACTGCATGAAACACCCCAATGGTTAGGCCCAAACTCGTAGCAAACTATTTGGTTTCATTAAGGCTTCAGGAGAAGTGACCAGTGACAGTCCTTTCATTCAGAAGCCAACAGGCAAGTGACTAAACTTTAATGTGCACAATGTACTGCTGAAGGCCGCTACACCTATAGTCAGTCACTCAAGTATGAATGCCTTTACCTACTATTTTGTGACATGTGAACTACTAAGTGCAGCTGCAGTCTCATTAATGCATCTGCCCAGATTTCTTTGCGGGACTAAAGAGATGATTCGCAGTGTTTCTGGTGGGAGAAATGACTGTATCTTCAAAGGAAGGTGGAACAGCAGGTGCTACGGAAAAAGACAGCGATCAAAAAAAAAGAACGCATTTTTAAACACATTCATTTCCTAAACATTTGCACGGACACGGCAGAAATATTATCCGTTCTGGCTGAAACCATAAGAGAACTTGAATCACTTCACCTGCAAAACGCAGAGTATTTGGGCCAGTTTCGAGCTTTGCTACAGTGAACTATTTACGCATCACTTTTCCCCTTTTTGAGTTGCCCTCTCCAAAGAGTCCCACTTCAAAGAGTTCATTTTTGCACCAGCTCCTGTCAATGCAGGTCAGAAACACTAAAGTGGAAAGTGGCTGCAGTGCCGTGGCACAAAGAGTCTCTGCGGCTGAAATCAAACAAAGCCCAATTAAACTAATCATAACGTCCCAGTGAACACAAGGAAGCTCACCTGGTATTTCTGGACTTCTTGTGTTGAATTCCCAACTCTACTCGGTACTTGGTACTATAATTACCCTGACCAAAATACTGTGAAATTACTGCTCTGATCTGCTAATGGCTGCAAAAAATCAAGCCGTTGTGGTTTCATGCCAAGGGGCTGTAGCAAGGTGGCGCAATGCTTTATGACAGAGACGACAACTTCTAAAAACTCAAAAGGGAAAATTAACGGGATGTGGTTTATGTTGCCAAGGACTGTTCATTAATTACCAATTTAATCACTGCTGGAGGCATGACATTACAAAAATCTGGCTGAAAGTTCTAATAGATTATGAAGACCACCTAAGAAGAGTGACCAAGAAATGTACAAAACAATTAATACTGTTTCACTGCTATCAAAGACACTCAGATTATTTTACATCAAGTGAAGCAAAAGAATTAGTAGCTTCACAGTGCCACCACTAGGAACTGTAAATACAATGGCACACAATTAGTAATGCACATGTGACTTTTCGTTCAAGGCATATATCCTTGGGAAAGCCAGAACACGATAAGGAGAACAAAAGAAAAAATTTTAAATGAAATGAATAAAGATTTTAACTCTACCCTTGTACATGCTGAGCAATAACAAAATAGGCAATGCAAAATGCAGTTCTAAGGAACGGCGATATCATCCTGGGATTCACAACAGCGTGTACTGAACATCCACACAAAAACCATCCACAGTTATTAGCAGCGATAGAAAAAGAGCATTCCCGATGCTAAGAAACCTGGGTCTCACTTTGTACACAAAGGGAGAGCTCTGAAACACTGAGACACTTGGGTTTGTTTTTTTTTTCTTTGCTAATATTTCCTGAAGGGAGAGAAGATGCTAAAATTTTTGACCCGATGGTGTTCAGACGATCTTAAAATTCAGTTGATAAATTGGCAGCCTATTTTGTGTGAGCGTGCAAATTAACGTTCTGTCTGCACGCTATGCAGCACCTTGACTTTACATCCACGTAATAAAGCACCACGTATTTATGCATATAGGCTGGGTGCTTAAGCGGTGTAAATAAGATACAGCTTATGAAAACAACAGCAAGGAAATTCAGCTGAGAGTCTCAAGCATTTATATCTGAAGCTCAATCTGCGTAACATTTGTCTTGCATTATCAAAGGTTACACTTTATTCATAAAATCCTTTCTGGTATAAAACTGACAGTGCATACTAATTCTTCTTAGAAATGAGTTTACTTTCACTAATTGATTTATTTTCCCAGCTACTGCAGGGACTTGTCTAAAGCAGTATTTTTGTACAGTGAAATATCACTTCATAGTAAGAATGTGCTTAAACAGATGAAAGATGAAGTCAAAAGATGTAGAACCTTCTTGGAAAGTTACAGATTATTTTTATTTTTCATGTATTGAGTAATGTGAAATAAAACAACTTGTTTGTTCTTGCCATCAAGGAAATGAGATCAGGCTATCTCAACCTTAGCATGTCATTATAAAAAAGTAAATGTCAGTTCAGTTGTGGTTTTGAAGTGTTCAGTCAGCAGGTCTAACCTTCATTTAAAGAAAGTTATATTGTTAAAACAGCTATAAAACTTGAAATGCTCATGAAATGTAAATATATACCGCATAGTCTTATCAGTTTAAACCATATTTAACCACTTTATAGTGGCATACAGACAAGACATATAAATGAACAACAGGGAATAAGTTACCAAAGCTCAGGGATTAACAAAATAATGTTCAATCTTTTTACCAATTAGGTGGTAACTGCTTCTTTGTAATCTCAGGAAGATCTAGTGACCATATCTAAATCTGGTCACAATTATCAGCATGACAGACTAGTCTTTTTTCAATCAATATTTTCCAATTAATATTAAAAGACCAAGGTTGCCATCTGAAAAGTCCTACACCTCAATAAATTCATGTTAGATGTTTAATTAATAAAGATCAGCTTTTCTCTCTTAAAAAAAAAAAACCAAACAAAAAAACCCAACAAAACAACGAAAAAACCCCAAGATGGGAATAACTTGAGAGTGTTTCCTTAAATGAATTAATGTTACCACCTCACAGACATTTACTTTCCAGCTGAGAAGACTACCGAAAAAAAAGCCAAGTCCACTGATGAGCTAGATGCCTGTTCTAATGCAACAGAAATAGGGATTCTGGTTTTATGTAAAAATAAAAATTACTGAATAAAGCCATCCAGTACTCATTTTCAAGAACCTGTTGGAATATTTGGAGGAAAGAATACTTGCAATGTGAACTTGAGTTTAAGGCATCTTTCAAGCAAATTAAAATATCCTATTTTTTGGTCTGCTGCGAATCTGCATTCTGTACCACTTCTGGTCATGTTGACTAGAGTTTACTTTACCAGAGTCACATATTAGAGCAGGACAGTTAGGAGTTTATTAGCTCAGAGGGGCAGCAGATTATTGCCAGCCATGATCAATAAATGTGACCATTTATTAAGGCTTTTTTCTGAGCATTTAAAATAATGTTTTCTTTTTATTTTATTGCAGCTAGCATATCCCGTATCTGTGCAAATTTATGCAATCAAAATTAAAGTAAGAGTATATAAATCCATCTCCTTTCAGATTTTGTCACTTTCTGAAGCTTTTCCAAAAACAATTCCATTTCCACTAGTCCACTGTGGGTGCAAAAAAAGTCACTATTTTGCACTCAAATATTTATGAAAATGAAAAGTAATGGGCAAACCAGATTGATACCTGAAGTAGAAAGAGCTTATTAAATATAAATTAGATACAGCTGCAACAAGTCCTTTGAGCAAGGGAGTAAGAAAAAGCAATATTCTGAGCAGAAAGAAACAATCTCATGGCATAGCCCGATCCTGCTGTCCTCCACACACCGACAGTGTTTGCATGTTTGGAGGGAACAGCTTTCTGGTGGGGTATTTCGTACCTGCAAATTCCACTACAAAAGCTGAATATAGTTCCCACTGCTCTTTGAGCCTAATTTGGGCAGCTATAGCTGTCATTCAACTTGAATAAATTTGAAATAAAGGTAGCAGAGATAAGTAAAACCGAATCTTTCGCTGTACAGAAAGCAGGCTAGCGACAATCACAGCAGCAGCGTCGGGGTTGCTCTCTCGAAACACTCCTGAAGTTTAGATTAAGTTGGTTTTAAATACTTATTGTGTAAATGGTGTCCCTCACAATTTTTAGTTTAGTCAACCTCAAAATGCTGCTGTAAAGAAAGAAATACTATTTTCCTATTTCACAAGAGGCGAAAGACAAGAGTGATTCCCTCGGGGTATCACGCTACTGAACTCCTGCCCCCCAGAATCTCTTCTAGATGATAAATATGCAAAATTGTTGGCCAAACTCAGGAGGGGCCCAGTTCTCACCCAAATTCACCAAGGAGGAATCCTTAGTTCAAGTAAACCCCAAATAACTTCAGGAACAATCTGTGCCCGGCGTTAGGAAGAAAAACACATCCTTTGCCAGATGCGCATTATTTTTCATGAATTCCACGCTATACGGCGCTCTCTGCTAAGGCTAACTACCTTGCAAAAACAAGTTACAAGAATTTGATACCCGATTTAGGAGATGCCAGAAATAAAACTACTGAACATAATCTCCATTTTCATCCTGCTCTTTATCCCTTAGAACAGAGCCTTGCTGTGGCACCACCTTTTACTTTCACTATCCCCTGGATGTTCAGCCCAGATTGGAGTTCTGCTCGGTGGTGTTCAATACTTTGGTTTATTTTCACTGTTCAATATGTAGCATCATCCTTTACCCCACAGTATTCAAACCTTGCTCTGTAGACGGAATTATTAACTTCTTCAAGGGCTTTTCTACAGTGCTCATCACGACGGTATTTAAGTGCCTCAAAAGCATTAATCACATTCCCTTCTCACAACACCTCGTGGTGGTGTTATTAACCTGTTCTTCAGATGAGAACTGAGATGGAGAGATCCAGCTAAAAGGATCTAACACCGGGTGCTTGCTCTGGGAAGCCTATTACCTGGGGTTTTTTTCAGTATACTAAGCTTTATGCAGCCCTTTATGTCTCTCAGGCACAGCTCCAATTGATTTCCCCAGCAAACCTGGATGCTCAACACATCTGCAAATCAAACCTCCGCCTCAAATGGCAATCCGGAAAGGAAGGATACACAATTAATGACCACTTAGAGGAAGTTTGGTTCAAAAGACTTAGCAGTACTGATCAAGAACTCTGAGGCAAAGGCAGTATTACATTTAATTCTTTCAAGCACCTTAACTGTGACCTCATCTTTTCACTCCTTGCAATCCCTGCTTCGTTTGCCACACACCTTCCAATTTCTGCACCAAAAGGATGGAGGTCCTCCGGACAAACAGCCTTCTACATCACCTCAATCCTCTGAGCTAAATGAGTCACAATTGCTTTGGGGAAAATAGTATGTGATCACATAATTAAAGACTGCATCATAATGCATATACACAAAGGAGGTTAATTAAAGTTGCCTGTGCATTTCTTAACTCCTAATTCCATTCTCTGTAATCACACTGATTCCATAACCATAGCCATTTGAGTTTACAGAGTAAACGACAGCTGCAGTAAATTTCCATTCTTTATGTGGACCAGTCATTAAAGGAGAATAAACAAACCTTTTGCCACCAGCCTCTGCAGAAATCTGTTGGCAGCAGAGTTACGCTGAGATTCAAGGATTATGGATTCCATTCCACATTCCGTGAGTCAGGGTTCTCTGCTGGAAAGACCTTTTAGCCCCGTGACTCCTGAATATCTCCCACTCGTCGTGGTCCCCTCTAGCCTGCCACTTCGCTAGGTAGGTTGCACAGACCAGCTCCAGTCTCCTCGCCTTTCCAACATCTCATTCCAGCCAAGCCACCGCCGCTAACAACCATGGCTACAGGCTGATATTTTACAGCATCTGGTGGCAGCAGATATGTCCACTCTATCCCTGTGATATTCATCATGAGAAAAGGTGAGTTAAATAAAAAGGAGTAAGCTAATAAAAAGACTCTCCTGGTTAAAAGGTAAGTGATTACAGCTGCTATACCAGATTGGAAATGACAGAAGCACCTCGTAAAAGAGTCCCTACATGCACACCTACAGCCAGAAAGCGAGCAGAAAGACTGAGCTGTTTGTAAATCTACCATAGAGAAAGGGATCCATGTGGGGATCAGTAACTCTGTTCACAGAGCTCTTAAGCTAATTCTTCCAGTCTCCAAAAGGCGGCATCAATTTTAAGGACATACCTATGATCCTCCCAAACCATAAGCACATTTTCAAGGAGGTTCTGATCAATGCGGTCTCTTCTTAGACTTCAAATACCTGCCTACAGGCTTACAGGTACATACCTGCATACAGCCTGGCATACATACAGCTTGCAGATTGAAGAGTTCTGAGAAACACTAAATGAGCAGATCTAACAGTGAAAAAAATTATCCCACGCCACAAGAAGGGAAGAAATGGGAGAAAAGGGGCTAATATGATGCCAACAGAGGAAGCCAGCAGAGAATCACAGGACTAAATCAGGTGGATTGAATAAAGGTGGAAGGTGATGGGGCAGAAGGCACAGAGGGGAGATGTCTAAGGGAAGAAAGAGTAAAGAGAACGAGTATTAAGAAAAAAAAGTCAAAAGGAGAAGGGGAGCTGAAATGGTCAGGGCAGAGAGAGCTGAAATAAGTCTCGGAGAGAGGAAAGAACAAGACACAAACTAAAGAGGGGGAAGAGAATAACAGCTTGGGATGCAATGAGCAATAATGTGATTCAGAGGAAAATAGGATTGAGTTAACAGGTATATGAGCAAATTCAGTGCCTTAATCTGTTGATCCCAGAACTTCATCAATTTCTGAGTTAAAAAGAAAAAAAAAGTAAAACAAGTGAGAATAGTGATACGGGCCTAACCCCAAAGCAAACGTGAGAAGATGAAAGTACACTGCAGCAAGAAAGAAAACTCAAGAAAGAGGGGTAAACAGCCAAGGGAAAATAGCCAGTACTTTATGAGAGGCCAGTTAGTGGTCAATAAAGACAACAGAAAGATAAGAAAGAAGAAAAAAAAAAAAAAGAAAGAAAAGCAAGCCCAGAATACACGGCTACTGAAAAACATAACACAGTATTGGCTCCACCAGGGGAAGGGTCAGGGTCAGGCTGAAGAAGGTCTGAGGTATTTGCTCTATGCTTAGAGGAGAAACAGGAACACTTCCCCTCTCCCCCCACCCAAAAAAAGGACTCTTACCAAAACAAATGAGGTGAGCACATACCAGGTAACCTGTATTAACAACCTATGGAACATGGATTTGGAAATTTCCTCTCTTTTGTTGACTTTAAGCAGCAGTACAACCACATGCACTGTATATTGTTCTCACTTGTTTACAAAGAAAACAGCAATTCACAGTTGTCCTATGACAAACGTAAAGTGGCCCAGCAAGGCTGAGGAGACAAGATTCTCAGAAGTATTTAATGACCCTGCAGGCTTACCTGGGCTGACTGATTTGCTGAGCACGCTCTGAAAGACAGGGTGGCTTACATGAAGGTATCCAAAAAGGTGCAATTGCCAACTTCAAAAGTTACTTTTGAAAGTACTGTTACTGGACTCTCTCTTTAAAGTTTTCGTATTTAAAATTAGATCTTCCTGTTTTAAACTATTTTCTTTTGATTCCCTCCCAACCCATCCCAAAAATGAGCCTAGTCAATTCTCACTGCTAAGTGCTGATTCTCATTATCGTACCTCTCACGCAGAGCACACCAGTACACATCACCACACACTGACACACACAACACTGCTTTGAGTCAACCGCCCTATTAATCCTGATGACCAGAAAACACGGAATAGAAATAAGGCTGCACTACTTTCTAATAATCAAATAAGCAATGACCTGTAGTAAACTGGCCTAACTACATCAAATGGAAATCTCATCTCTATGAAGAACACATATGTTAAAGAAAAAGAGAAATCAATGTATTTTATCCTCTATCTACGTATGTTGATGCATACATACATCCTCATTCAGAAGATACACATGTATGTCTATTCATATAACCTATGTGTAACATATGCGTATGTTATACACAGCTTCATATAGAATATTATATATTAACTTTAAATAATAAATGAATTATGAATGCTATACCAGCTTCCATTAAATACACCCCTCTTTCCCAGATGCAGTAAGAGAATGTTGAGCTTGGGAAGTCAAGCACTTCGAAGTTAGAAAATGTCCAAATTACACTAGCTGTACAACCTTGCATTGGTTCTCATGGCATAACCACCCATACTTCTTTTTCCTACAGGATACTTACCTTTTTCAGTGGCCATGACTGACAGTGTTCAGTGAATGAACAACTGTCCGATACCTCACTTTACCCTCATCATTCACCATCTGCCCTAAACCTGTTGAAAACATACTTAAACTTTTCTCTGAACACAGAATTATTAATTTTTTCCAGAGCATTTCTTTGGCACTCTTCACTATCCAAGTGTTTCCCAATTACACCCCACAACACCCTTCTGAGCTGAGGAGCTTTTGTTATTCTTATGTTACAGTCAACTCAAGTCAAGACTGTCCATCACCTGTTTGCTCGGTGCACCCAGGATTTCAGGGGGGCCAGGACCCTCTGTGAACCTGGCTACAGCTGGCTGCATTCAAAGCTTCCAGAAATGGGTCCCCCTTGGGGACCAATCAACCCCCCTCTTGGGTTAGAAATCAGAAATCAAGGAATCTGCCACCTTGAGTATGTTGGGTTTAAGGTACCTTCCCAACATTGTAAAGAGCTTCTGATGGAGGCAGCAAGAAACTTTGGCTCCACAGAGTGGCCCTAAAAGACTGCCCTTCCCTTTCCTTCTAATTAATTTTTCAGCTTCTGTAATAAAGGAAATAATGTCCCACGGGTAATCTGGCTGTCTGAACTCCATAATCCTGACTCTCACCATGAAAACTCTGTCACCACCTCCTATCCTTCAGCTGGTTTTCATGGCCTAAACACAGTCTTCATTTTTGTCTAACTTAACATTGCCATCCTCCTCCTTGCCATCTGCCCTGGGCATCCCTTCTCTGCGTGCCAGTGGGGTTGCTCCTCTTCCCCCTATTTGGATTTCATCAGAACGAGTTTGAGTCTAAAAGAGAAAGTTTTGCTTTCCAATATGCATCAGAATGGACCCTGATCCTTAGGGCAGGAAAGGTAAAAGCAGCTCTTGCTGTGCTGTCTCCGTACAGACAATTTTTACTGACAGCAACTTTTCTGAACTTCAAGGCTCTCTGACAAGATTGTGCTGTTAGCACAACTTTGATTGTTTTGAACAGATTTATCAAGGGGATGGAACCTTCTCCCCAAAAGACATTTTTTAACATGCATAAACATGATGCTTTATCCAATCTAATAAAGATAAACAGTTGAACAGGGTTTTCTTGAATTAAAAAAAAAATACGCTGAAGTAGAGAGGAGACAGGGAAAATTTCAGCTCAAACAATGAAATACTAGTGAAGTCGTAAAACCTTTGAAAATAAAGCTTGTAATAAAAAATGTTAGAAGACTTTAATTACAGTTGTTCCTGCCTGAGTAGTTGATATAGTATTCCTCCTCTAATGCTGCTTGCTTTATGAAAAAACAACTTAAAAAAATCCAAGGTGAAATTTATACAAAAACATACTTATCTAGGAAAAACCTAAATTCAAATTAATAAGAAAATGCGTATCTATCACTATGTTATCATGATACAAATAAGACTTGTCTACATAGATGAATATATTTTGAGGAATATATGAATATAAATTTGAAGGAAAAAAGCATCAGTTTGGGGTGACTAATTGTTAAGAAAAAATAAGTACAGCATGGATTCAAGACAGTTAAGAGAATGAAATGAGACATGTAAATCACTGTCTTCATTTTTTGACTGTATGATCCCATTTATGTAAAAAGCAGAATCTGCCCCTCAGGATCAGGCTCTGAAAGATGCCAATCTGTACAAATTCAAGGCTTTCTCTGTGTCGTCATTATTTTGCAGTTACATTTACATTCTCAGTTGCCAGTACAGTCTTTAATGTGCGACAGTCAAAATCACAAAACCCGCATTGCAAAGGTTTGCATAAAAATTAATTAGCTTTCATCTCCAGGGAGTATGCATCCTTCCAGGTCAGCACAGAGGCCACTGGAGACACAACCATGGCTGCTTCAACACTGGAGCTCATTCCCCAGCTCCACTTTTCCATCTCACCAGCATAATCAACTTTGGTGATAAAAAGGAATTGTTCCATCAGCTCTTTTACAAGACTGTTAGAAGCGGCCTCATTCACCGCAGCAACACTTAGGAAGCAGCAAGCAGTTGACATCACAAGCTCAGGGAATGCATTCACATTAAGTGGAAAAAGAGAAGTAATCAAAAATAGCATAAATTATTCCACTGTCATTTAACAAGTAACTTTTGTGTTTCGTCCCATTAGAAACCGCAGTGTTAAAGAACGCGGTCCCAGACCTCTGCGTTCAGTGAAGTCTAAGGCATCTTCCTGTTGGGCATAACGGCAGGAGAAACAGTCACCAGAAGTGAACTAATGGTACACGAGACACCAGAACACCAGGAGATTCAGCCATGGAAGAGAAATATTCTGCAGGGACATGTCCTCCACAAAAGCATATGCACATACAATCGATTTTAACTACGCAAACTGCCATACTGGCCAACGTTTCTTACATCATTCAGCTGCTTATTGCGGGCTGGGACGATCGTATTGGTTAGTTGCTTATTCCCTGCCTTTAAAGCTGCATCTCTTCTTGCTTGCTCAAGCAGAACTCTTGCTCGTTCTTTAAGTTCTTCCTGTCTTGACAACATTCGTTGCTTAAAAATAAAGAAATATAATTAACAGCAATGCAGCCTCAGGCTACTTAACATTTAAACAGTAGTTAATAGCCAAAAGCCTTCCTATACAATAAAAGTCAGGAGTCACATGGATTACAGCTTCATGAGGTGACAGAGTATTCTACAGAAATGAAAACTAAAGATGATCAAAATGTAAAATTAAAAAAACCTCACAGGCCTTTATAATGAAAATAAGTGCTCTCTCCCCTCCCCTTAAAACTTAATTTTTATCAAGACTTAATGCCTTTAAACTGCCACTGTGGAAAAAAAATAATTGGCTTAATGGAAGCTATGTGTTTACTTATTTACTTTAATATGTATGCAAATATAATTCTTCACTGGCTACTTCAATGGGTACCAGTCATCTATAACTTGAACTGAACACAAAGAGGCAGGGTACAAGGCAAAAAACCTTGCAAAAATATCTGTGTCTACCTCATTTCCCAATATCCACAAGCAAGTCCACTCTTCATACACATGACAGATTATAGAAATAACAGATTATAGAAATAACAGAAGGGAGGCTTCTGCATAGGCAATATTAGCAGCTCTCATACATATATAGTCCCAAGTGCTGACTTCTTAGGCAAGGTGAACTGCGAAAACTCTGGTAAAATGCATGACTAGGCCTTTGCGCAAGGGAGAGCTGGGACAGATGTTGTACGTTGAGCTCCTGCAACAACCATGTGGAAATGGACGTGGCTGATTCTAACCATCGATTGTTCAAGGTTGAGACTCAAATTTCAGATTTTATTACCTTGTGCAAATGCACAGATTAACAACACAGAACCATCTTTAAAGCCATCTCTTCCTTTTCTTGGCCTACTACACTTTGCACATGAAAATCCTCATAGAGAAGATATCCCGTCTCATCCTCTTCTGTTATTCCATATGGGCCAAATTGTTCCTTTCTCATCCAGTATGCAAAGATGATGATGAAGAGGAACTTCATGAGACTTCACTAACTATAGGAAAGGAGTTAGCTGGCCACGGAACT
The DNA here is from genome assembly GCF_000690775.1 of Eurypyga helias. Classification (NCBI taxonomy): domain Eukaryota; kingdom Metazoa; phylum Chordata; class Aves; order Eurypygiformes; family Eurypygidae; genus Eurypyga; species Eurypyga helias. The sequence continues at coordinate 70,915 of NW_010258305.1, forward strand.
AATATTTGGCCCTTATCACCCATCCAGACTGCTTCTCTTGCAATAAGATGAATCCTTACAGCGCTTCTAACTGAATCCAGTTAGAAGATTTGAAGCAACCCACACTACGGAAAGACTTGGTACATTCTTATCAGAGCTAATGGCACAAAGCTGAACAAAGCCAAAACTCAAGAAAGCTCTTCACAGGGGTAAAATTATAAGCACACTTTGGCTTTTTTGTCAACAAGGCTCATAAAATTTTTTACATATTCTTTTATGATTCTATGCTACTAATATCCAGCATTTATACAATATTCAACTTTCATCCTCACAACAAATCTGCAAGGTAGGTGGGCATATCCTTTTTATCTTTCTAGAAAGGAAAACGATAGGTAGGTAAAATGCTCAAGGCCCCTCAATGAACAGCAAAACTTAATATTCTGGATTTTCTGCCTCACTATTGTGGCCTATGTTCACGAGGCCATGTGGTTTCTCAGATAAGATTTCAAAATATGTTTGGTATATTTTAAGGTATTCAAAACTTTACATTTTTAAAGATGGATCAATGAATTGTTAAGTCTTTTTCCAATTTTTGCTTCAGCATGCAATACTCAGAAGAAAGGTGGCAAAAGCCTTAAAACCATCTTTTGTGACCTGGTTGAGAATATGTTACTTCCTTTAATTGGAGAGGGATTAGAAAGATGAACAGTAGCACAGTTCCTATATATAGTTTTTCATGTAATGGCTCTTTTTCAGCATGACCTATTTCAGTCAAAGTTTTTATTGCACAACAATAAAAATACACCACCCACCTTGCCATTCATACTGAAGATACGGTGTAAATTACAAACACGCAGAAAGAACTTGAACAGCGTCTCCATCCTGATTCACAGGCATACAGAAAGTTTAAGTTTCTTACCTGGGCTGGTTTCGCAGTTTGATCTGCATGATTTAAAGCCGTTCTGGCATCACCGTCAGAATCAGATTCTGTTTGCCTCAGACAAGCATGCGGTTTCTTTGCAAGATCTGTATCCTTATTATAGGAAAATCCAAGCTTAGAAGTAGGAGATAAACTCAGCTTTGTTACAGGTGAACCAGGATCTGCTCTTGTGCTCTCTGTAGATCCCACAGGTCCCAGCTTTTCTTGCTCTGAGAAACCAATGGTGCTATCTGAACTCTGGCGTCTCTTACTGTCATTATCTTCACCAGCAACTGTGGGAGACACATCCTCTTTTTGATCACCGACATGTGCCAAGTCACTCAAGTCTAAAGGGTCAGCTATCAGCAGTTTCTTCTTTCCCAACGTAGGCTGTGCTTGTGTTGTGTCTGTACTGCTACACTTCCCAGCGTCTTCAGATGCAGAAGTCCTTCCGGAGCTCTGCTGGGATTTCTGTGGATCTGTGTCACTTCGAGTCCTGCGAGAAGAAGGGGAAGCTGTGCTCGGGCTTAAATGGTCATCGGGAGTCTGATGCTCGCTCTCAGATTCACCAACACCACTGTCATTTACAAATACGGAGTCGTCCTGAGAAGCAAAGTCTGCCAAACCACTGTCTGGCGGATGCAGGTCAGACTCTCGGTTCAGGTCGTTCAGCTCTGCGTAGAATTTTTCCTGGTCGACAGAACTGTTGGTGTCCGTTTCATAATTACCCACTTTATATGTGCTTTTACTACTGTTCTCCTCTATTTGAACCACATTTAATTCCTGGCCACAGAAATGTGCCCTTATTTGATAGAGATAGGTCATAACAGTCAGTTTGTCAGGTATCGCTAATAAAACCATGTCAGAAGGTTCCAGCAATCGCGATATTCCTAAACTGGCAAACCCATCGTATGCCTTTAAAAAAAGACAAAATAAAGATTACCACGCAGCCGTTTCTTACATATCATAACATTTCAAGAATGCAAGTGGAAGCAGCAGTCAAAATAAGCAAGCCTAAAACATCTCCAGTATTACACGAACAGTACTTATTATTCTTCTGGCTTCATTACAATAGTTGCTATATTTTGTTGCACAATCCAACACCCAACTCACAGATTTTCCCTGCTGGCTTCTAGATATCTGCCAGGCTGTTTTTATAGCAGTGCAAATCGAGAGAACATGACCAGTAAAGACACTCAAATGGCACTGTTTTAAATACTTTTTAACACACCTCAATACCGTATTATACTAATATCTTTGGTTACTCAAAATGATGCCACTTTCATGAGTAAAAAGCTGTTCATGAAACTGCAACTTAAAAGTCCTTCATGTTTGCACAAAGAAAACCTACCAGTATCTTAAATGGTTCTCAAACAAATAACAGGAAATGAGGGGGAAAAAAAAGTGTAAGAGTTGGACCAGAAAAAAAGCAACTAAGGATGGCTTTTTAAGATAAGGAACAAAGATACAAGGAACACGAGAGTAATCCAGCCTGGGCTTTATCACTGGTGATCAACCTTCTCCCTTCTACTCATGTAATTGCAGTGATTTGTGTTGATGAAAAACAATGTCCAGATAGCCAAACAGAACATCACCACAGATTGCTTGATACAAGACGTAAGTCACATTAATCCAGCAAACAAATGTGTTTTAAAAACATTTGTGGATGCTAAATTTAGAAGAGAGAAAGTGAATTTCGTTCTCACTTTCCTTTCTGAAAGCTGAACAGGTTGCAAGCCTCCCACCTGGGAGGCCACAATGTCTTCTTTCTGCTAGCCCTTTAAACGAGTGGGCTTGCTGCATCAGGTTTTTCTAGTTTTGAAGAATTAAAGCCATTTCTCAATTTACAATTAATTATTACTATCCTGGATTAACCTTGGAAGGCAATATTGTGTTTCAAGGAAGCCTTAAACAAGGCCTCCTGTTAGTGCCGATGTACTCGGTTACAGCACTCGGACTTTTCCTCACCTCTTCTGAAGGGGCCTAAAATATTCACGGTTGTTCTTATACTATCTTGAACAAAAACGGATGTTGAATTTAAGACATGGACCGGTCCTTTTGCAAGGAAACAGTAACACATCTTGCTGCCTTCAGCTCTACCCGGGTGTTTAACCTCTTAGTTTTCACACTAGTACAGGTTCAGTGGTGAGTTGGAACGTGGGGCTGGCTGTGTTACTTACTCTGAGAAAGAGGCTCTCCCATTTCCCTTTCAATGTGCTGGAGACATTCCCTACTTGAGAGTCAAATAGTTTTCATTTCAGCCGCTTTTCAAACTCTGGGAGCTGTAATTTATCTTCCTGAAATTTTGTATGCTTCCCCTCATGCTCAGGTATAACTTGCCAAAGCATTTTTGGTGAAGGGAGTTTTATATCTCTATAACAAATGATTCAGAGAGTTCACCTAGACATAGAAATTATCGGAATAATTGACTTCTAAGCCTTTCTGGCTCTCCCTGTGCAAACTGATTTGGCCTAAAATCACTGCTGGTCTTTGTGGGGTATAATTTTTTTGGAAAGTTTGTTATGGGAGATTGTTACGCCATTTACAGAAGCAGAGCTGTGCTTAGATGTAGGAGTAGCAGCAGGAAACATCGATGTTGTATTTGCCAATACAAAGATGGAGCAGAATAGCAGAAAAATGATAGGTGGGAAGGAATGGGAAGAACTTAGATGGTGGAAGAGGGACAGCTGTCATTTACCTGGTCTTAGGACACAGAGCTGGAGGAGCAGGATCAGGCTGGATATGGAGGAGAGAGAGGTGGAACCAAACAGGCCTGAGGAGCAGGGAGAAAGGAGAGCAGGGCAGGGATTTGGGTGGGCAGTCTAAGCCATGGCAGGGAGCGGGAATGATGAGTGCTCGTACTCTCCCAGAAAACAGGCTGGGTATAAAAGCACAGCCAGCCAGCTGTGTTGTCCTACAGACCAAAGGTAACACCACCAGGATTTGTTGTTAAATTAAGTGGGTCAGTGCTGATTCAGTGGCATAAATAACCTGTTGGCCCACACCAAAGATAGTGGGAGTTACCATGTGAAGAATGAAAGGACCTCAGGATGGGCTTAACAGTCCACAGCAGCCAAAGCCCACAGACATGACCTGAACTCTTTTATACTCTTACTCATATGCTAATAAATCTAAACCCTATGAATATCTCCCAGGGCCTGTAAAATGAAAGTGTGGACAGTGTTTCAGAGTTGTTAGGAAAGCCACTTGCTTAGAACAGGTAGTACTATGACAGGGGGATTGAATTTGGAATGACTGATGTTCTTGATACGTCTGCAATCGTTTCTTACTGTCTGCTCAGTTCCTGTGGTGATGCTGGGGACTGAACACTTTTCCACCAATGCCAGATACTTATTTCCCATCCCCTCTCCTTCTCATTTTGGACGATAACACATTCTTGCTTCTCTGCTTTTAAAGTACAGTAGGTATCTGGACTGGCACGTGCACGTTTCAGAGTCGTTAGTTCTATAAATAGTAACTGTACGTTCTGTACGTGTCCAGGTAGCAGTATGTGATGGGTTCTCCTTCACTGTTAGAAAAGCTGGGACCTTCTTGATATTCCAGTATATTTATAAATGCCTGGTGTTTCTAACTAATTTGTAACATGATCCTGAAAGATTACAGTTTCCAAGTCATGTTTAACAGAGGCATATAACTCAGCCTTGATTTTGCAAAGGTTTATATGCATGTTTAACTATGCTTCTACATGATCCTACCGAGGTCAACGAGCAACTCCTACATGCACAGTTAAATATGTGCTTATGATTTTGTGGAATCAAATGATAGATGGAAGCATGAATGCCTGTTATAAAAATATGGCTGCCAGCTTAAAAGGAAGGAATCTTTTCCATTTTGACTCAATGCTACCCCTGTAATTCTGAATTCCTGTGTTTGAATATATATTCTAAAAGATTCCTTCCGTGTGAAATGGCCTATTTTGTCAAGACAATCAAGTTCAAATATATTCAGAAATTCAGTAGAAATGGTCAAAAACCAGAAAAAAAGAAAAAAATAAGGCATCACAAAAATTGAAAGTTCCAATCAAATATTCAGAAGATATATTGCTATTTTCACACAATAATCCCTCAAATGAAACGAGCTTCTCTCAACAATAAAGTAATTAAAAACATAAGTTCATTATTAGAATCATACTGTTGTGTGCTTCCACTTCTTGTTCTTTGATCCTCTCCAAGTTCCAGCCAAGTGTAGTTTAGTAGCTTACATTTTTAAAGTGCAGGACATGTTATTAGCAATATGAAAAATTTCTACTCTTGATAAGGGACTATACTGCCAGTATACTGCCATCTAAATACATTTTTCATTATTCTTCACCAATAATCAAATGGACGTAGTAAATAAAATTAGTTGATTAACATTATTGGGAAGGTTATACGGATAGTTAAATATATACAACACGTAAGTAGAACCAGAACTCTTCGGATCGGCCGGGAAGGGATCCCTGCAATGTTTTTAATTTTCTGAAAGATAATCCTTGTTTCTCTTTTGTTCCTCAGAAAAATCTGAATTTGCAATGAGCCCGATGCACCACAAATATATATGAATTCCGACTGATGCTAATGTAATCTGGAGTAGTGTTTGGGTTTGTTTTGGTTTTTAGAGATATAATTATCTTGTGGAAATTAAAACATGTACACACACACAGAGGTATATCCAGGACACTAAACCTATTTACCTACCTCCCGATGAAGGGTTTTTTTTTCTTTGTTAATTTACTGACAAGGTGATTGACAAACATCAACTGGGATCTGTCAGCGCCAGCACCACAGGCAGTATTCCAACCATTTCCCAACTATGTAACACGCTGACGTACCGGCCAAGATCAGGTATCACAGACGACCCTTTTTTATTCAGCATCAGTGGCAGCACCATTTGGCCCATGACTGGTGCGCGTTGTAGAGAAACTCCGATGATGTGCTTTTTGTAACAGTGCCTTTCAGTGTGTAACCATACACAGCAGTTTCACTGAAACCGTTTTCCATTAAGATTTCTTCTTTTTTTAATTAAAATACAAACAACATCACGCACCTCTAGAAGATACACTCTTACGGGTTAACCTATAATCTACGGTCACAGCTACATCTTACCTCCTTTCCTAAGGGGGAGGGGGGGGAGAGAGAGATGCTTCAAGACAAAGAAAATTGCCCTATTCAGCCATAGATGTTATTTTAATTGGTTAGGAGGAATCATTGTTAAATGTGTTACATATCTGCATGGATTTTACAGGCACTCATTGTTACCGCATTCACTCCAACCAGGGCACATGGGGTTATCAGGCAGAACTGTGTGAGACCAGGAAATAAATCTGCAGGAAGCAACTGAGATACTCAATGTAGCTGTCAGGCAAAGGCTTGCAAAGTGATGAAAGAAAAAAACTGCACAATAACAATTATTACTTCTTCAATCCTGGGAACTATATCCTGTTAGAGAGTCGTGCTAAAATGTTCACCGTTTGCCATCACAGTTTCATAAAGAAAAGTTGACTGATTGTACCACTACCATTTTTAATTAATAATCTGTGCTTTCTTTTTTTTTTTTTAATAATCCACCTTAATTAGCCCGGATGCTCAATGAAATTTGAAGTACAAAAGTATATGGCCACAGAAAACACTGATAAGCCACTTAGGTCATCATAAGACCCCATATTATTAAGAAAAAAATATCATTAGCCAAATCACTCATTAGATAACAGCAGCTCAGAGATATTTTATTATGTATAATACTTAAGTACTATTTTAAAGACAAGTAACCCCCTGGCTAACACCTAAGTGTGCAGGCACATTAAAATATAATTACCCTAAATGCAAATGAATTTTAAGACAGCACTTTCAGACATTCTACATGTCTACAATATTCTTCTTATATTTGTTATATAACTTTGAACATAATTACTTCATTCAAAGTATCTTCTGACACCTTCATCCCAACTCCATTTAGTGTTTTTTTTAGAGTGGTATAAAAATAAAATCACAGCACTGAGTAGGCAGCTACTTAAAAATAATTTTCAGATGATCTTTAGGAACAAGTTCATTATCAGTGACTTGCATGAAAATTGTCATTTCTAAACATGTCCCTGGGGCCCATCTGGTGCTTGTAACATGCCTAAAACAGTGAGCAGAAATAAGAAGTCTTCTGGTGATTCCCAAATGAGTTCCTCCTTTTTCCAGAGAAACTTTTTACATCTTTGCATCACGAAGGTAGAAAGAGTTGCTTAAAACAGCTGCTCAGCACAATGCTATAAACGATTTTGCTATTGTTTCAGTTTATTTGCAAAGTACTGTCTCAACACTTTTTATCCTAAACTATCCATTTGGCATACATCACTCAGCTGGTGCACTATAAAAGCAGGTGTAAAATCTCATCTTAAAAACATAAAAATCACCAACACAGCGACACCCACGCCCAGAGCCCCATTAAAACAGAAAGGGAAGTTTGTTGTGTACGACAATCCAAGAGCGCTGACGTTTATTCATTCTTTTAATTATGTGGCTGATTGGAAAAATCAGGCGTGATCACAGAAAGCTGGCCAGCCCTTTCCTCTGCTTGCACAGTTAATGTAGGCCATAGAAATATTAAACTCTAATGCCAACCTTGCACTTCTTGTGAATGTTAAAGACCATGACAAACTAGAGTCAATAATGCATCCGATTTGAACTGCAGGAGGTTGAATACCTTCTGTGAGGCGCAGTTACGGCCTTACAAAACAACCACACTTTCCCAAAATTAATAAAAGCCTGCAGTGAAGCCAAAATTGAAGCTATGTCTTTTTTTTTTTTTTTCCCCCTGGCAGTTCTTACCTTTTTGTTGTTCTCTTTAATATCTTGAGGATTCAGGGACTTGTAGTCACTGAGGGGGAAAATGGCACAGTGGGTATGTACAGTATTCGATAAAAGCAGCAGTTTTAAAACAAACTGAATCTAAAAATTTGATATACAATAATATCAGGCAGTAACCAGCAATTTCACAGCAATTCAATCAACAAAACTAATAGTGTGGAAAATTAGAGGAATAGATAGATAGATAGATAGATAGATAGATAGATAGATAGATAGATAGATAAACAAACACCGATTACACATTTCATAGCCTGAAGCTTTCCATCTAAAAAGAAGTTAAGGCAGGGACTAGAGGCTGGCCTTGACAACCAAATTTACCAAGAGGTAATCCGTCCCTGTCAGCGTACAAAGAGCTACAGGCTTATTCCTCTCACCTCATTTCAACACCAGCACAATTATTATAATCATCTTGTAGTCAGTTCTTTGTATTAGATTAGGAAGAAGAAAAACAAATCACAGAAAGGGGAGAAACAATTGTTTACACAACAAGGGAGAGCAAAGAGATCATAAAGTTTGAGCATTCATAAATCTGTTTTCATAGAAAGGACGCTTCCCTGCTTAAAAGAAAAGGGTCAAGACACTTCAACACCTGAAATGAACAGGGATTTGATTTTTACATGAACTTAAATGTTACATATTTTTAGGAGCATTAGCTTACATAGACAGTATACAACTTACATTAGGTCTGGTCTAAAGCGATGTAATATTGCACAAAAGGATAAACCATTTCTCCACGATGTAGTAAAATTGGTGATTTTCACTCCCCTATAGTTTTTTGTAACTTCTTTGCACCACACAAGCAGTGACTGACTAGCATTTGGCTTTCTCCCCAAAACAGGACTTGGTATCGGGCTTGGCTGGAAAAAAAAAAAAAGATAAAAGAATTTAATGGAAGATGAGAATTAAAATTGATTCACCTAACTAGATGATCTGTATCCTTTGATGTGAGTTTAGGTCCTTCACAGCTGTCAGTTTACAATGACTGTAACTTGCAAAAGACACAAATCACAAGTTATTATCTCCACTTGTCGCCCTTGGCACTTGTCTCCAAAGGATGTAGATATACAGGATTCCAGATCTACATAGGAGAACAGGCCAAGAATTGTACCAGTGGAAACATTGTGCTGAAGTACTTAAGGCACAGTCCTGCACAGCCCATGATACACACCCTTGAAAAGACTTCCCAAAATGCAGCCATGGCAAAGCATCCCCACAAGCCCTTTGGCTTTCAGCGGAGGTAACACCGCAACTGGGTAACGAAGCCAGGCACACCACGGGCAGAGTTGACCACCACTTGCAATCTGCCGCTGCGGCGCGGGCATCCAACCGCTGCGCCCGTGACGTACAATTAAGGCATTCACCTCCCATAGGCGCCAGCGTATATTTTTCAGCTTCATTCTTCCCGTTGGAGCACATGATTACATAAAGGTAATTAAGGCACGAAGTTTATTTTCAGCTACTTCCAACCATCCCCAAAGAGCTTCCTCTTCCAGGTTTTAGTTTTTTCTACACGGAAAAGGAATTTTGGCCATAAATCATTGTCAGAGGATGGTTTCTAACAACGATCATTATTTAGTAATGACCGTTTCCCAAAATGGTATTCTGACACTTTTATTAATATTTTTGTCAACGCAAACCAAAAATTAGAAGGGAATGAAATATTTCAGGCATCTGCCAGGCTGTCCGCTGTTTCTCAGATTCAGCAGAGAACTGTCCGATTGCAGCTGACATTTTCAAGAAATACACACTCCTTTCACCAGAAAAACATTGCCACCTAAAACCTTCTTAGATGCAATTAAACAAGACAGAATTTGACAGATGTAAATCCCAAGTCTGAATTACAGGTAAAGAACTGAGCCCGCTTATGTTTTCAATGTAATATAATTAAAACCATATACACGCCTCAAACGTGCTCTTTGTGCACCTTATAGCTAGAGAGTTCCCAAATTAAGACAAATCCAGAGCAGGTAGTTTACTGTATCACAGCCACCTAAACTTCACAAGTAAATCCTTTTGGCCACATTACCTCTTTGTGAAAGACCAACGATGCCCCCACTTGACTAAACTATGTCAGTGCTAAGCAATTAGCTGCTAGCTACCGACTTATGTTTTCACTGTTTCTGGGGAAGAAAACGTACACAACCAGGCAAGTAATTTTTATTTTACCCTGACAGTCAGCCCTAAAAAGTTATAAACACACCTACCTCCTCATCAGATAGAAGCACTGCCAACTCATTTAGAAAGTGCAAAACTTACACTGTGCCGAGACTTTATTACAATATTGGATCATACATATAAAATAGCTTGTTAAAATGTATTTGCGATGTTTTTAAATCCTGTCAATGATTCAAATCAGCATGACCAAATCCGTTACTGATGAGACCAATATCTATAAATACACTGAATTAGCATCTTAACAGGGATGTACAAAATAGGGAAGAAAACCAGCAATACATGATAAAATTTCTTCACTATGCATCAGATTTTAATCAAAGAAACAAATATTGCTTAGGAGCTGCTGGATGGGATGAGTTACATCACTCCAAGTTCAGTGATGTAACTAAGATCAGGTTTTTCCTCTTGTTTTGTTTTTTTTTTACAACTTGAAGTAACTAACCACTGACCCCAAATTTAAGTTACTACATTACTTAAAATACATTTGTTATCTAAATTATATATATAGAAATAACACTGCTGGGAGGAAATAATTAAAATAGCACTTTCAAGATGCGGAAAAATGATATTTTAAGGAATTTTTAAAGCACACTACTATTTCTTCAAACCATAGAGCACTACTTACCAGATATATTGTCAACTATGAAGTCTTAACTCTTGCTGCTGAAAGTCTTTACAGAAACGTTCCAGTCACCACCTAAATACTTTCTGGTTAACTCTGAAATGGCCTTAGGCCGTACTACCATTCAAATGCCTCAATTACACATGTAACAAACTGAAGATGTAACTGATTTTAAAACTAGGTTTTACAAAAGGACATCCAAAGCTATTATATTGATACATTTCGGAGAATTTTGCATTTTATTGACAAATTACAGATTTTTTAAATGTAGCTCATAATTCCTTGAATACTTAAGATGGAGGGTTTTTTTTCCCCATGTTTGTCCTTCCATTTTTTTAGATTTTAGTAAAGTATTTTATCCAGAATAGGCAAGATTTAGGATGTGCATAATGTATTTACAAAGTTTTCTCTTTTTGAGCTGATAAAGCAGAAGTTATATACAGCTTTCTTTCCAGACTTAGTAATCCAACTTTTCTGGGTAAGGTGAAGTTAATATCAGGATGTTATGCTCTCCTTCACCACCTCAGCCAAAGCTTTCGTTATTTAACCTATGATAAAAGCGTCCAACTTGAGACACACAGGAGATCTACGCATAATGGTAGAATTGTGCGTGAGCACTTGCCATCCTCTCAGAAAGGTTTACAAATGTTAGCTTTGATTTTTGTGTGTGCAGCATCATTATTAAAAACATTTTCTTTCGATACCCGTCGGTTATACGTTAGTTACAGGTTCACTGCAAACACAATTACTACCGAGTGCCTATTTCTAGCTCTACAAGATTCATAGGAACTCATCAAACGAAGCAAAAATGTAATTATTTTTTTCTTATGTAAATCTTCTAAGCACTGCCTGCACAATTCTTCTAAACCACATGGCAGTCATGTCTTAGCTTTTTGAGTTCAGAAGTCAAAATCCCTGAGAACTTATTTGGAAACAGCACTAAAAGGCACTAGATATCCACAACAGATTGCCAGATCTGCTCGCTGATCAACAGGTTACTGAATCTAAGCAACTGATTTTGATCCAGCTGCGGATTAACTGCACAGCAAGCGCAGAGGTACCAGAGCTGGTCCCTCACACGCCAACTCAGATCTAGATGCAGCATCATGTGGGTGGATTTATCAGCTGGAGTCAGCACTAGCTTCAGGATAGCTTTGTTTCGCAGTCAACAGAAGCACTTAAGTATTGGTATTCTTTTACATGTTCGGGAAGCTTAACTAATATCTTCTATTGCGTATGCATTTTTCCTCTTGGGAGATTATTCCATCAGACCATAACTCTACATTAAGAAGAGGGTACCAGCTTTAAATAGAATGCTGCATCCCCACATTTCAACATGGGTTGAGCTGCACCTCTGACACACACAGGCCAACGCTCCGGAGAAGAAAATCAAGGCAGGGGAACACGGGGCTAAGAACCAAGCCCTCATACCAGACACAGAGAGCAGCCACGATAAAGATGACAGGGACTCTGCCTGAGCAACTCTCCAGAGCTTGTTGACAGTTTGCACGGGCGTAGTGGAGTTTAAAGAGAGCAAGAGGCAGTGTTAAAGTCTGGAAAAAAAAGATGCTGAGTGGAGTAAGAAAAAAACCTTACATAACAGCTGTGGTAATCTGGGAGCAAGACTTACGTGGTTTGAGTTTTATATTAACAAACACAACTCCCCAAAGAGGAAAGGAGTTGAGAGAATGACCTAGGAATGATAATTAACTGCAGGAGGCAAGGAAGCTGAGATTGAGATAGGGCTGAAAGAACAGGGAAGACCTACAAACAATCAACAAAGTTCTGTTCCTCAAGAAGCAAGTACAGGCAACAGTCCCTTACTTATCCGACCAAGCAAAATAAAAGGGATTGTCCCTTACCCCTATCGAAACTACAGTGCTTTCTAGGTTCACTGAAAATTGTGAAACCATTAAAATGCAAGACAAGGTAATTGAAAGTAACACACAACTTGGTAAGACAAGATGTGCAGCTTGTGGCTGGATGCAGAAGAAGTTTGGAAAACTGAACTGAGTGGTCTGAAAAATGTTATAAAGGTGCAATATAAACAAGACACCCAAATCCATTTCAGTCAAATAGATAACTTTGTATTACCGAGATGATTCTCTAGAATTTTATTTTTTTAAACGACACAGGGCTCTACCCATAGGAACTGCTTAGCTTAGGGGTATTCTAAATTGAATATGGCTCATTTAATAGAATTTATGCCTTTGGCAAGGTCTGTATGTGTCCAACGTACATTCAGTTTTGTTTATTTTGGGTTGTGGAACAGTCCAGGCATAAGGCAAAAGCTGATTTTTAGCTCATAACAGGACCAAAATAGAATATGAAATACAGTCTGCAAAGAGAATAAAACTGCTTTCTGTTTAATTCCAAAGATGGAAAAATCATCCTTATGACCCAGTTGTGCTGAGATAGTCTTTATTTAGGCTAGTTAGTTATTTTTTAAGTAGCAGGTCACCATAACATTCTGATGACTTCAGTGACACAACGAAATACTAGTGGCATTTTGCTTCTGATAAGGGAAGTGTACGCTTGTATTAGAAAATACACATTTCACAGAAAGAAATGTTAGGAATTCTGCTACCCTATTACTCTGATACAAAAACTTATCAGTTCAAGAGTACATGCTTTACTTCATTGTTCTCTATTTGCATGGCATGGTGAGGAGGAAGGTGGAATCCTTGGAACACGCCTCAAGTTCAAGTAGGTGAATTTGTTTCATTCTAAGGGGTTTTTGGTTCTGTGTTACATATATTGGCTGGAAAGAGCTTTTCCAAACTATGCCTGGGAAAAGGAAGGAAAGAGGCTGAAGTATGTACATGCCACCTAAAATGCCAGGATATAGAACAAATATAACCTTCTAGAAAACAAGAATGAGAAGAAAACGCCGTCTTGGATATTGTACTGTCCTCCTCTGCAGTTTTCCAAACCACTCCATTTGCAAAAGGCACCCATTTGCTTGCAGCACTGTGGAGATGAGTGACATGCTGGGGAACGGAACAATTTCTTTAAAGGTTTAATCCACCCTGATTTGCTTCTGAAAATAATTGGGGGGTAAGGGTTAGTGCTTTCAGTATGTTTCATTTTAGTGGTTGGAGGTTTACACACTGACTATGTGGTCCCACGTCATACAGTGGATAATGCTGTGTTTAACCGAACACTTTGGACTCAAAGGAGAACTAATGAAGACGCACACACACCACAACACCCCATAACTGTATTCCCTTAGACAGCCACAGCTTCCTACTGTTTGCCACTCTCCCTTGCCGACTCACGTCTAAACTCAGACAGCTTGTGCTGTACATGGCTGAATCGTATCCACAATGGTCCTCCTTCAACACGGACCTCACTTCTGGTCCCAGCCTGTAAGGTTTAGCAAGTCCCTCGTGTCCGAGTTAGTTTCACCCGTGTAACTTTTACTCGTCCAGCGCCGCAAACAAACACGATGATGGTGAGTTGTATTCCGATCATCGCTACCGGCTTCTTCTCACACTGTGCCCATCTCACCGCTCAGGGCAAAAAGCTGTTGCTCCTTATTTATCACCCTTAACTTACAGTGTAGCACACAGCTTTACTTAAGCAGTATGATGCAGATGCTGCATCGAACATAGCATTTCATCTCGCGTCTGATCTCTGGCATGATAGCCATTCACACAGCACCAGGGCCCTCTGTGATGAGTGAATGAACATCTTGACACGATAAAGAGATTTGCAAGTGGTATTTTACAAATGGGGAAACAGTCTGAATTAAACAAATTGCCGATGTCAGTAAAGTGCATCGACTATCACAAGAACTCAAAGATGCTACTCGATGCGATTCTGGTGTGCACGTCCACAGCATCCCACCAAAGCAACCCTCCCGACTCCAGGGGCAGGTGACAGCGCTCAGAATAACCAAAACCCAACGTCCAGACTTAGACATTAAGATAAAGTCCAAGACCCAACCGTCGCAAAGACAGAGACGCGTCGTTCATAGCCTCAAACGCTGCTCTGGGTGGTTTGCTCGGTGGCACACACCAGGCCTATGTCACGAGCTCTCTCCAGGCTCTCTGTGGCATTCACCCCGCGTAACAAAGGGACTGTGCTCCGTTAAACCCCTTCCAACACCAACAAAAAAATAAAATGGCAGCAATGCAGACAGCTGCCTTGTCTCTGAGAGGGTCTGATTACTTTTGCTCCAAGCACCGAGGAAGCGGTCCGGCAGAAAATCATGGCACATAGTCATACAATTAAAATGCGTACATGTACACAACCTACAGGCATATAGTGCACAAAGATGGGAGAGGCTACAGTTACACAGGATACCTTAAATCTGGCAATTCATAACTGCCAGGTACTTCATTTTGTAATTACCTGGTAGCCTCCTTTTGGCTTTTACTTTGTCTAGTAATGAAGTAACTTTTTCTTAGCATAATCTTTTAGGGTTTTGGTTTGGTTTTCATTGCTGGGGATTAAAGGGATAAAAACCCCCAAGTATTCGAGCACTGAACTCTAACCTTTCAGAACCACAAGCCACAGCACATCAGCTACCAGGCAATTTCCTCGCTTGGGCAACAGGACACAGAGCCTGTCTGCTCATGGGAATTAAGAACAAGACAGACTGTTTATGTCAAGACGACTACCTCCCCCCATGGATGTTCTTAACAGAGAGCAACAGAACCGCACAGGAGTAAGGGTAGCTACCTCACCAGGTTGAGGAGCCCTAAATCTATCAGCTAATGGCAAGGAGAGATTATGTTAATGAGCTGGTAAAGGAGAAACAAATCTGAGACAATATAATGAATCGGTTACTTGCGTGCAAGTCATTTAACCTGATGGCCAGCTAAGAGAAAAAAGTCATAGAGTGCTCCTTCTCAGATTTAACTAATACAAAAGGACTGGCTGAGGCTTGTCTAGCTTCTCTTCTCTGCGGTCGCATAATCTTTGTCCTGAATGCGTTTTCAATTAAAAAAAACCCCTAAACAGGAAAAGGTATATAATTCATACCATTAAGCAGAAGCAAGTGCTGAGTTCGTTCTCTGATGATGACATATATTTAGAATATAACAGTATGAACAGGTCACACGCAGGGATGGGACATCATTTTTCTGCTCTCAGAAGACGGGCAATTTGCTTGCGTCCACCTTCCTCCCGCTGCCCTGGAGGCACGTGGCCTGCAGTCTCCGCTCCCGTGTAATCTGCGCTGGAAGGCCAGATGAGCTACCAGGATGCTGCTGGTTCACAAACCCTGGCTTCCTGCCACTATGGGAACGTTCAGGGTTTGGGGCAAGTTGCCAGAATTAAGCAACTTAAACCACAGAGGAGGAATAGCAATTTTCAAAGCTTTTAACTTTGTTAAATGTGAACTGAACTAGCAAAACACACCTCCCTGGGCCCAAGGCTATCTCTGCCACATTTCAAAGGCCTGCAGCAAACAATGGAAGTGTTAGAGCTTGTCAGAAAAGGTCACAAAAATCTCTTCTAAAAGAAAGAACACAGCAAACTAAAAATGAGAATCACTGTGCCAATTCTTTCTAAAAACAGTGAACTCTTGTTGCTTTTGCAGGAATTTCTTTTGACATTAGCCAATAAAGAAATGCAAGTCATTCTCCCACCCTCCTGAACATTTCAACAGACGTTGTTTTTGCAGGCAACCTTCTGACGTTGTATCATGAAGGTGGCATTGCTCCACCGAACTTTATAGATACCTATTTTGTAAATCTAATGCATCATTAAGATTAATGCACAGCCATAGGCAGATTTATAGAAGTATTAGTCTTTGCCTATGAGAAATCTTTGTTTTAAATACTTGAGAACAGAACATGGATGCCAGATTTGCGCAGGTATTGCACTAACAAAGGAAAACTACCTCAGTGTGTGGAGGGACTTAGATCACTGAGGATTTTTAAGCTTGGTATTGATGATGCAGAACCTGATGTGGTGCCTCTGAAGGCCTCTTAACTGAGGGTGGAAATAAAACAAGCACAGTCTACCATCCCTAGATGTCTTCGAGGCCAGGCTGGATGTGGCTTGGAGCAACCTGGTCTAGTGGAAGGTGTCCCTGCCCATGGCAGGGGGGTTGGAACTAGATGATCTTTAAGGTCCCTTCCAACCCAAACCATTCTATGATTCTATGATCCTACATGAGGTGCTGGTGTCATGAGCTTACATCAGGCATAGATGGCTGCTCTCAAGAAAGCTCCTTAGGATAGCTATAGTTAAACTAGAATTTAGTCAACCAAGCTTTAGCCTTGATAAACTCCTGCATCAGCAGCCCACTCTATTCAAATACTCACAAGATTGAGACAAGCAGCAAACATTAATGTCTCATCAAGAAATCATGCCGACCAGTCCAAGTTCCTTCTATAAGAAGGAAGCAGGCAGGGAAGGGGAGAAGCAGCAGCTAACAACGTATTACGATTGTAGTAAAGCTCTTTTTATTGTTTCTCAAGATGCTCTTATAAGGATGCACGGAAAACGGAGCCCTAATGAGACTCGACAGCATAGGTGCAGAACAGGCTGAAAAACAATATTCAAGACTAGTTTTAAATGATTATTGGAATTATGCATTAAAAGGGGTTCTGCAATGTATATTTTGGGTGCAGTGTTGAAAGTCTGAATTAGGAAGGTAGATGATGCACTAGACATGAAGCTGGAATGGACATCAAAGGCACCAGAACTCCAATCACATAAAAAGGAGAAAAGGTTGAAGAAAACAGGATGAAATTCAATAGGTACAAGTGCAACATAGGAAGGAGTAATCATTTACATAAATGCAGGATGAGGAAGAACTGGTTAGGTAACAGTTCTTCACAAAAGGATGTGGGGGAAACAGTCTATTCAAGCTGAACATAAGTCAACAACATCAGGTTGTTGTGAAAAAGACAAACACCACACTGAGACGTACAGACAGGAATAAAGCTTGCAAGACATGTACTGCCTCTCCCACTCCACTCAGCATCAATAAAGCCACAGACAAAATGTTACGTTTGGTTTTGCATGGTGCAGTGTAAGGCAGATGAGCCCAAATAAAGAAGGCATGTGGTTAGCCTTCAAGCACGTAAAATTGTGAAAAAGAAAGCAGCCCCTTTGTCCCCCATGCCAGCGTAACCAAAACGAAGTTACAGGCTCCAATTGCAACAGGTCAGACATTAGGAGGAGCAATCTGTAAGATGGTATAATGAAACGCTCAGGCTGCCTTGGAAAGCCACGGATGCTTCAGTACTGGAGGTCTTCAACGATAGGTTGAAGAAATCTTTCCTTTTGTAAAGCTGAGCTTGCCTTTGGGCCAGCAGAAGGAAGGACCAAGTGATCTTTTAAGATGTTTCTTAACTCAAGGTCCGACAGGGAAAGGACAGAGCTGGCACAGGCTGCTGCCGCCAGCGAGCGGGAGCCTGGCAGAGCTCCCCTCGGCTCGCTGCCAGCAGAGAAGCAAGCCGACGATGCCGTTTCCTAAGGAGCACACCTCACGCTGGCCTCTCAGCTCACGTAATCCACCAAAAACCCCACCTTCCCATTTCAAAAATTAAGCCTGGGGTTGGGGGTGCCAATATTATTTGTTTCATAAGCAACTCATGCACCAATTCACCTGTGTTAATCAGATTTCCTTGCAAAGCACAGTATATTTTGGTTTTTCCCTGGCACATAGCTATCTGAACACACAGAAAGTTCAGTAACAAGACTCTCCAAATGAAGAGCTGTACGACTATGTCTCTTATTTTTCAGTTGTTTAGGAGATTGGCTATTGAAGAAGTATAACCCTGCCACTATAACTGCTCCACACAAACACTAGTCTCCCATTCAGCACATCGCTGCAGAAAGTCATAAAGACACTTGAAAAATCTAGGAATCTAGGTTGCATTAAAAAGGTTATTTCATCTGCAGGGTAGGAGTTCAGGTCAAACCTAGGATAACAGTCAGCAAAAGAAACCACCTGACTACAGTTGGGTGAAATTAGTTAATTAGGGAAATAGTAAGATGCAAGCTACCGAATCGGCTAGATTCAGCTCTCAGTCACAGCAGAGGTGTCACAAGAATTACTTTTGGTTCTTTTTTTTTTGTGCTGTTTGGTTCTTTTTTCTTTTTTAAATGAAAAAAAAAGATAACGCTTGAAAAGTTCTTCTACACCATAAACAGAATGCTTCACTCACAAACAACATTCCTAAACATATAAACCTAAAGAGTCTTATCAAATAAAGCAAGTGAAAAATTAAGGAATGGCAGACTTGAATATTCTTCTTTTAGTAGCCCAAGCATTATTTAAGCAGTGTGAAGGCAGATTGCTATCTACCTCATTGAATAATACCTTATTCTGTGAGTGTTCCCCACGGAATAACAGCCACTACTCAAGGATTCAATAGCTTAATGAATATAACAAGGCTGGCACAATCTGAAGCTTATTTTGCATGTCGTTTGAATATTTTTGCTTTATAAGTTTCATTTCAAAATAAAAATACATGTAAAAGGAACAGCAATTCAAGTGCCACTTGGCTTAACATATATTTTTCCGGGCATTCTTACATTATCCAAATTTGCTAATTGCTAGGACTAGTGTAGCTAAAAAGAGAAATACATGTGAAATGAAAATAGCCTTTTTGTTTTATAATATGTAATTAACACAAGCTTTTCTAGCTGCAACACTGGCAAATCTATCCTCTTGAAAAATATACACATAATTTTCATGCTACAAATTAAATTTGGTGTGGTTATGATTTTAGCACTTAACAAGTAAAAGCCTGTAAGTGAAAAGCTGAAGCATAAAGGTATGGCAAGTCACATATAAGAAATCAAAATCCTTGGGAAAGGGGAATTCTCTCCCACAGAGTCAAGAAAAGCCGCTAATAATTAAATATTGTTGTTGATTAACACTTTACGCTACATGTTTATTTTGAAAGTCCTTATTTAAGCAGACTGTGATGTAAAACTAATCAAATCACTGTACTTCATTCCCATATGATGCCTGGCTAATAACACACAACAGTTGGAAACTGTCAAAATATTTTACAGCTCAATTGTAATTACCATCCAAGCCTAAGCATGCAGTAATTGGGCGTTAGCCATGTTCTAGGGGTGTTACAGCAATACACAGCAGTCAGTTCTTTTGTGTTTCATTTTTTTTCATGTGTAAAACTCCTGAATGATCCCCAGGATCTACTTCATAAAATTCTGAATGAAATATTAGTACATTGTTCACAGAGACAGTTTTTTATTTCCCCTTAAGACAATAAATTATTTACGACATTTGAAAAGTTAGTATAACATTTGGGACTGCAGAATTTGTTCAGCAGCTTTTTTTTTTTTTTTCTGGTTTAAATTCCCTAAAGTAAAAGAATATATTGTCAGACAGAGAAATATTAAACATTTTGAGCAAAATATTATATGGTAAATATTGTAATATTAGATGTTCTGAGAAAAACTGCCAATTTCAAGGAACAAAATTTGCAGATCATAGAGAAAATATTCCAAGCTGCTGAGAGAGAAAACCAAGTACTGCTACAATATGGTAACCTGAGGAACTTGAAAGGGTTTTAGCATGTACTATTATACAAGTAATGAGCGTAACACTCCTGAGTATTGTATACAAATGATAGCCTGACAGGTTTTACTGAACAGACGACCGTAGAGGGCCGTCTGATTGTTAAGAGCTGGTATTTCAGAGGTAGTGTCAGAGATACGGATTCAGGATTCTCTGGTCCTTCAACATTATTCGAATAATTAATTCATGCATTAACTGTCACTAACTCCATAGTGACACGACAGATGACATCACTGGATCCCTATTACATTACTATCCAGTGGATTAAAATCCTTAAGAGACACTATGCCTTAGAGCTGACAGGTTATAAATGGAAGCAATCATTACATTTTTAAGTGTCCTTTGGACTTAATTTACACGGTTGGGTTAGATAAAATTAAACACTCTTGAAAGAAAAGCTTTCAATTGGTCCCAAGACGATGCAACACTTAACATGCTTCTGGTGTGAGCTGCTTGTGATCCCGATTATTTGTCTGCAAACAGGACCAGGAAACACCTACATGGAAAGACTGCACCAGAGGACTTCAGTCTTCCAACCACTAGTACCAGTGCTATTAGAAGGGGCCGTGGGGGAAGGTATTGATAACTTCCCTTGGGCTGGGGGAACGTGATGAGATTTATCAGAGAACCCCAAGAAACTACAGGGGGAAAAATGTCAGCCAGCACAAATGCAGAAAACTCAGGCTCAAGCCTTGTACATCATAAACAAGTCTGCTCACGCCCAGGTGTTGCAACGGGCACAGCACTTGGCATTCACACATCTCAGCCTCCCGCAACACTGCACGAGCACCTCGGGACAGGTGAAGGAGGGAAAAGAAGGGAGCCTTCCTACACAGGAACTTCCACGCTTCGGGAAGTGTAAATTAGAGCATTACTACTAGTTTGACAGTAAGTTTGCTAATAAATGTGTAGCAACATATCTGATTGCATAACAAGAGATTAAATGCTTATGACTGTCTCTGAAATGGGGAGAATAAAGAGAAGAGAAAACACATAAAGGAGAGCTCTGGTAACCTGGTAAACTAGCTGTAATTTCTCAACTCTGATAAATTATAAAAGCCAACGTATTTTATACTTTGTTGATACTGCTCTAAATAAGCCTGCGGTGAAATCTACAAAGTTTGTTCTAACACTGAGTATTATTTCCAAGTTAGATGAGCTTCTAAAAATTATTTATATGCATAGGATCCGTCATCTTAAAAACACGGGGTTTGCAGGTTGCTAGGCAACACTCTGCAGCAGAAGCATGACCCAAGACATGACTAGGAAACATGTATAGTGACATCACTTGACTAAGATCCACCTTACCTTTAAGGCTGCATGGGGGGAGTTCCAAGAGCAGTTTTGCACCCAGTCCCAATAAAATTTGCAGACTACTCCGATAGAAGCGCTAGTGGGAGAACTAAGAGTTGGTGCATACAAAGTGTGCATGCTACTTTAGTCACAGTGTCGTTTCTCAGTGAGTTACACTCAAGTTTTTTCTACCTTGTGTAAATACTTAAAGGTAATTTTGCAACAATCTTTATTACCTCCTATTTATAAAACCTTGGCAGTGTAACTGCTGCTACTGTTCCACAGCTATGCTGCATTTCAAGCTTTTCAATGCCTCCTGCAAGTCTGTGTGAGGAAGAGCAGGGCACCGGACTCTCAAAAGGGGACTTGAGGTTGAGAGGACTGGTCTCCCCAGACCTCTTCTGCAGTCCATAGAGACAGGTTGTTGAGGAGACTTTTCAGAGCAGAAGTCTGTCCTAGATGCTCCACGCTGGCCTTAGGGGATGCTATCTCTGCCCACACATTATGGAAAAATCCAGAGATCCCTTACCTTCCAAATCAGACACGAGCAATACAGTTGTAACTAACTTCACTACAAAAAGAGGACAAAAGGGACATTCTTATGGAGTCTAAACCTACAACTTGTGGCCAAATTCACCAACCTGTTTTTAAAAGGGCAAAACAGAAAATGAGATCCTGGTAGGATGTGACCTGCTTCTTACCCCATTTTTACTCATTAAATATGAAAATATCCTATTTTAAAAATATATATTTTTAAAAGGCTAATCTATTTCTCAAATAGTTCCCAAGCAGATACGCCTTTTCCAGCAGTATTCATCACATCACCTGGCTGGGACTCCACGCAGAGCCCATCCCTCTATCCAAAAGCAGCAGGAGTTCATGGATGCGAAATTGCTAAAACCCAGTCAGAAAGTTGATGGTCAAATGATGCACTGCATGGTCTTTCTTTACTCTTTTTCTCTGTATTGGGCATGAAATGCTGGTCAAGGAACCGCTCAGACACAGTGAAAGTAAGACAATTGGTGATGGCGGGCAAATTATGTGTCATCTGTGCCCTCCCCCCTCCAA
>NW_010258305.1:93351-103946 GCF_000690775.1 Eurypyga helias
CGCCACCTGGCCCCCCCCCCCCCCCACCCCCCCCCCAAAAAAAAAAAAAAGGCACAGAATTCAAAATCTGGAGCAATACATTTCATTTCTTCGGAGACCAGTCACAGCACTTGCTTCCTCCAAAATGGAAGGATTCTTTTTAAAAGATGAAAGTGCTCCGAAGCAAACCACTTAATGTCCTGTCTTGTATGGGCTCTCAGACCCTTTCAATACTTTCAAAAGACAGATTGTGCTTTAAATCAACCAATTGTATGTCCAAGGAGACTAGAAACTAAAGAAAATTCCAGGAACCTGGAAGCTCCCACTGGAATTATTTTCTGGTTATTCCCTG
Organism: Eurypyga helias; assembly: GCF_000690775.1. Taxonomy (NCBI): domain Eukaryota; kingdom Metazoa; phylum Chordata; class Aves; order Eurypygiformes; family Eurypygidae; genus Eurypyga; species Eurypyga helias. The sequence continues at coordinate 93,683 of NW_010258305.1, forward strand.
TTACTCGTACCTATATCACATTTTAGTAGGCAATACCACAAAACTGTTTTCTGCAAAAGCCTATTTTTTTCTGTTGCTAGAAATAAATGTAAAACCGGTTAAATGCATTTGCAGAGCAAACTCCTTCCCTTGGAAACCCACAAAAGCATTTTTTTCTTTTTACTTTTTTTTTTTTTTAGTAGTAATGGTAATATTCCATTAGCAGTTTAAGTACAATAGAAGTGTTGCGGTTACAGTCATAAGAATTTGAGTACTGAAACAGTATTTAGTTCGTTATAGTTTTATACTTAAGCCTATTGACTGGGTTCTGGACTACACACCCATGTCTCAAAACAAAGGATAAGGTCACGTTACGCTACTGAGTCATTGCTGCCAATGAAAATCATGACAGACTATTTACCAACAGTACGGAGCGCTGCATGGGCGCTTCAGAAATGCATCAATTCTTCAGCATTACTTTCAAGTACAAACCCCAAGCTTTTCACAGAGTTTTTGAGCACACTTTGGCTGCTTTATGAAAAGGCGGCTTGGTATTATTTAATATGGTTGAGTAATTAAGCAGATTCTAGGACAAAACACTTTTGTCATGATCTGCTAAGCCATCTGTATCAAATTACTATGTGAATTCACTTTTTAGAAAGTTTGCAGGCAGATAATAAAGGTATATTTGTTATATACTTTTGTATGTAACATATAACCATATGTATTATAGTAATAATATACTAATATCTGTTTCCATATGCCTACATATATTCACAGATACAAAGAAAATTTACACACCCTGCCAACGAATTACTTGCATTACACTCCAGAAGCATAAAATACAAGGCAGCTAATCAGAAACAAAATGTAGAACACAAAAATTTAACACTGTTTTTGTTTATAATTATTTCAGATGGTGTAATGTTTTGGGATACTTTTAAAGTTTGACTGGCTGAGCTGGATTTCAAAGATATATATTCGCACTAAAGCAAGCCAGGAAATATGACCCTTGCAAAGGCTTCTGAGATCACAGTCCCTTGCCTCAGCGGTGTTGAGGAAGTGAGGGAGAACAGAGACTTTGGCTGGCTCACCAAAGAAAAAGACACTGTACCCTTACTTGCGGATTGCCCTTCTGAGATACAAAAAGGTAGCTAGGGAAATTACTCTAACCTGCCTCAGTTTATACTCATGGAAACTTGGATGAAAAGGTTTCCCTGCCTGGGAACTTGATTCAGGATCAACCAAGGTCTTTACGCTTTTTGAAGGGACTTCCACTTCTTGTTGCCTCAGTGGACTCCCCGTTAAGTCTCATGAATTCCTAAAAAAGACAGGTGTCTAAACTGCAAGCATCAAACTATTATTTCAAAATGCAAAATTTTTATTTATTAACAAAAAAAAGAATCTGTTGAAAGTCTCCTGTTTTATGGATGGGAGTTGTGTTACGACTCCTGCGTTTACAGTGGCAGTGGGTAGCCCACAGCTTGCCTCATCAAGTTCTGCTCTAAACGAGTATGGAAGGGGCAGGATAAGCTGTATCAGATGTTTTAACATGCTACATCCTCTGAATCCAACTGATTTTTCTACAGAGAAAGACTGTCCTCTCAACAGTATAGCTGTCTTTAAAGCCTAACAGGCATTTAATCAGTGTGTGTTTCATCAACATCTTAAATATTACTGTTGAACTTCTAATATATTAAGCTCAGCAATATTTTTCATAACTTTTACATTATTTCCTTAATTACTTTATCAGAGAATGGTTGGGGTTGGAAGGGACCTTAAAGACCATCCAGTTCCAACCCCCCTGCCATGGGCAGGGACACCTTCCACTAGACCAGGTTGCTCAAAGCCTCATCCAGCCTGGCCTTGAACACTTCCAGGGATGGGGCATCCACAGCTTCTCTGGGCAACCTGTCCCACTGCCTCACCACCCTCTCCGGGAAGAACTTCTTCCTGATATCCAATCTAAACCTCCCCACGTTCAATTTAACCCCGTTACCCCTTGTCCTGTCACTACAGGCCCTTGTAAAAAATCCCCCCCAGCTTCCTTGTAGCCCCTTCAGGCACTGGAAGGTGCTATAAGGTCTCCCCGGAGCCTTCTCTTCTCCAGGCTGAACAAGCCCAATTCTCCCAGCCTTTAGTTTCTAGCTAGCTCCTTTAAAACCCTTTCACTCAGCTAGAGCACATGATTACATTCACATGCATGCTTTTCAAAGCTGATTTGGTTGAATTATACATATGAACTGTACTTAAAATTTGTGCATTATTCACTACTACAACAAGAAGGATCATCCAGGGATTAACACAACTACCTAGCAAACTGCAAAATACCTCGTCAATAATGAAACCAAGTGAGTTTCAAAGAATCGGTTGTATTTAAAAAGAGATAACCAAATAATTCTATAATGTACAAAAATATCCTCTAAATCTACAAAGAAAAAACATATGCATGTTCTATTTTTTACTGAGATAGAAACAAACACAGTTTAACAGGCACATGAAGTTTAAAACTCATATAGCTTGAGTAGAAAGAGTACCTGGTTTAAATGTGTTTTTAACCTTTTTTTTTCCTTTCTAGAACAGCCTCTATAAAGACTGCTTGCACTGCGTACATTTGAGATCCCTCAATATGCTGGTGCATAGGATAAATGCAATTAAAAAATATTAGCAGTTTCTGGATTTTGTATTCAAATGGCTAATCCTCCAAAGAAACATCATCTCCTTTCTCCCTATATTCCATTGTGTACCTCAAAATAACAGAAAAAAATGTGGATCTAAACTATGTTTGGCCACACAAACCCCTTGGATAGCTCACATAGCAATAGTCACAGAGAACAGCTAGATATTCTGAAGAGTCAAAAAAAATACGTAAAAGGAGGCAGTGAGTCAAAAAAACACACAGGCACCTTGAATTCCATAAAACCTGAGATAACTCAATTCCTTTGGATTGTTTTCTATTTTTTTTTCTTTTATGTCATCATTTTTTTAGGAAATTGTTGGGTTTTCCCCCCTTTTTTTGTCACCACAGACACTCCCTTTAGGCAACCATGCATCAACAATCCTCCCACGTTCAAAGTCGGCTACATCTGTTGCTCTTTCCCATTGTTGAAAATTCCTGCCTTAATCCTATTTGACTTTATTCATGCAAAGGTCATCCTGAATTCCATGCGAGCACACTGTTGAACGTGGCTAAAAAATGCTGTTGTAGAACATGCAGCTAGTGTGCCGGCACTATCTCAGAAGTACTTGGTTTATTATGTGGCTGCTAGTCCTCATAGCTGTTTTGCACTATGAATTGGCAACGGATTTCTTCTAGCAATTCAGGAATACAACGATTTCCTTCTAACTGGCTTGATGCTCTCTCCTTAAAAAAGATTTGCACGTAACTTGTATATGCTACTACACGTACAACATACCTATATAATATCTGACTGTTTCACATGCCCTAGGGCTTATCTTCTGGCATATATAGCGTAGGGGGTTTTTCTCTGTAAAACTAGCTTCACAAATCTATTTAATTAATCGCCCCATCTCAAATTAACAGCGATCACTATTTTAACTAAATGAGCCAAAATTCAGTCTAAAAATACTTTTACAAAGTAGGGTAGAACAACTAATAAAACACCTCATTTTAGGGCCATCACGTAACACAGATTTGCTCACAGAAGCTATGTTGTTTTTAGACCCACTTTTCTTCCCCAGCAACAAATAAAATACACGTTCTGGCTCAGACCTCTGATTTATTCCTGTGCTTAAGCATCTGACCCAAACCAAAGAAAGACTATCAGGAACAGCGCTTTAGTCACCAAACCAAAGTTAACTATCAGACCGATATATGAAGGGAAGATAATTATTTTTTTTAATATGTCCATAACTCATGATGACATAAGCAAAGGAGTATTTATTCATGCACACTTCTTTCCAATTTGAGGTGCTTGCCAACCACGATGAACCAAACCCACCCTTCAGGCAAACGAAGAAAAAAGGCTATTGTTAGTCTCGTCCCTCCACGGAGCACTTCGCTGTGGGCCCCAGACAGCACAGGGTACGACCAAGACTGTAACTATCTAAATCAGCCCCACAATAAAGCTCAGTGTAATAGATAAAAGTTAAACACTACAATAACACCTGCTTATTCAAATTGCATTTAGGTCCTCATTAGCTGGGAGGGAATGTTGGTAAGAACCGACTTCTCAGTTCGAAAGCTGTCCAGTATTCTGCTTGGGTGGCTCTTGTTAGGAGCCCGATACTAAGTTGTAAAAACTCTACAGAAAAAGAATAGGGTTTTATCAGGTTTCTGTTGCAAAGATTTTGAGCGTTTTTGTTTTGATAGTCGTTTAAAAAAATGTCTTGTGAGAGAAGCGTTCCTCCCTGCTCCTACCTTTTAAAGAGTAAAGCTTGAACTAAACAGAAGTAATAGTCTGTGAAGCCAAGCATGGAAATCAAAGCCCTCCACATCCTCTGCAAAGGTCAGCATGAATGGCAGGAAGGTGGTTATCCTCCGTACCTACGGCAGGAGCCCACTGCCCTGCACCACCTGCCTGCCTCCTCCCAGCTGCCTTCCACCACAGGAGCGAAGGCAAATAAAGGGAATAAAAGGCCCTCATCACGGATAAGGATTTTCAGATTACATATCCCAGAAGCTAGCCCAGATCTCACTTTGAGCCAACCTAGTGCGGTTGTTTTTCAGACGCTCTGGCAGGCCTCGGCTGCCTCACCTGAGCGCCGGTGTTTGTACCTCCGGCTCGTCCTCTGCAAGGGAAACTGAAGAGTGTCACGAAAGTGTTGACGTTTAGGAACGGCAGCGCTCCAGAAACTTTAATGCTCCTGGCAGCTCCTAATTTCTTCCTTGCACTTATGCACTTGAGGGATATTTAAAGACAGATTTTTGGCAAATAACTTTGGCACCTCCACAAGGAGAACAGCCTCCTCCAGATCTCTCAGAGCGGGGCGCAGTGGGACACTTGTCCCAAATGCAATGCAGAGCCCAGCTCACACTTCCTGCCCTCTCCATCTCTCTCTCTTCTGGGACTCGAAGTATTGGATGCACCTCCCAGTGTAGGAAGCTACTGCCCAGAAAAGGCGGCGTGGGTATTCCCACCATCCAAAGACCATCTCTCCTCTGACTTCACAGCCTTGAAGAAGTTCCTGGATCGTGATATATCTTACTTGACCAAACTTGCATATGTTTGTAAGACAGACTGTTGGGCAAGTTAGATTCACAGAAGGAAGCTGAAAGGTTCATACAAATAATTGCACATATTTACATGGGGAACACTGAAGAAATTCTAGTATTAGTGTCATTTTCAGTTTCCACCAGACACGGATTTTCTTCTTACAGAATGGTGCAAGTTTTAAACTTCCAAGATGAAATAAAGCATATAAAAATGCTGCTATTACATATCTAAAGAGCATATTTTTCCACTAAATTGTGAAATAATATTTTGTGATGACAAATCTGAGTATTGTAATTTGTACATGTAAGTTAAATATAAAAATATGAAAAGTGAGCCTTTGGCCGTCATAACACTGGTTAAATTACCAAACCTTATCTGCACAGCCATTTTGCAGAAGTGCTAACTGGTGCAACCCACAACTGCTGCAGGCACTGACAATGTTTTCACCCGTTTCAGTAGGAGCTACATTGCATCAGTAAGGCAGAAATACCTTAAAGAGCAATTATGAAAATGGCAGGAGGAGTCAAGCATTTATTATCCTGCAAATTATGTATATTAATTTGCAATGAAAAAGTTCTAGGACAGCCCAGGAGACCTGTTATCTGCATCCCCACTACTAATAAGGATCTAAAGAAACAACAGTGAACCACTTAAGTAACAGCACTTGAAGTTGCCAAATCAAGTGTTCAGAAGATGGGGGTATTATAAAATTATGGTTACATATTCAATGTTAATTAGTACCCTTTGTATATTTGCATTATGATACAATCTTTACGCATACTTCTTCCCCTAGAGTTCTTCCTCATGGAGAGCACTCAAGGAACAACCTCACTGAATAAGACTAGCCAGTACTCCTGTTTTTCTGAATTATTAGTTGTTTGTCCTCTTGCCTCATCTGCTGCACTCTCCCTGGACCTTGAACTGAACACAGTATCACTAATCTCATGAAAGGGCTTTTCTACAGTGCTCATCAGCCTGGTATTTTAATCTAGAAGATTAATCCTTTAATCTTCCAGACATCCTTGGGAGGTAGCAGTCCATTTAACTGAAGAAAAAGTGAGGTCCACCAAAAACCCAACTCCAAATTATGGGAAACCATTGCTTCCGAGTCCTCAGTCTGAGCCACCTAAGACCTGGCCTTACAGAGAACTGCTTGTTTTGTGACATTTCACGTACCACTAAACAGCACTCCTTCAGCTGCACGGCACTTGACTCAAGCCAACAGCTCTGCTAATTTATCACGGTTGTATCAGGCCAGGAACTTAAAAAAACCCCACTACAGTCCAAAATCTGGTTCAAGAGATTAGCTTAGCACCACATCATGAATTCATGACAGAGGAAAGGATAATATTCACTGCTCTGTGACAGCATTTGGTTGCTTAACTGTCAGAGAAAGCAGCACTTTTCTGCTGGCCCTGGTCGCAAACGGCACGCCACCCGGACATAACGACACATACGGTGCTGCATGAGTCACGAGCTCTGCATAACGACCCGCATGTGACAACGTGTTTCCATCTAGACAGCACGCTGACTTCTTGCTGTGCTTGCTTGGAAACGGGCTAAGGTGAGAAGTGAGGGGCTGAGGTTGGAAGGAGCTCAGTGCTGCCTCCAAACCCGTGCCTAATTCCTGCTACAGGAATGTGTAGGTAAACTATGATCTGGTTTTAAACCTCAAATGCTGAAGGAAGAATCTCTCTCAGAGGTAACGCGACTACAGAAAAACACCTAAATCTTTTTGACAGCAGTTCAACTGGCTTGTTGCTAGAAAATGGGCACAAATACTTGTCAGAAGAGCAGAAAGCAGCACACGGAACAAGGAAGGGCTGGGTTTCATCTACACTCTCAGTGTCCAAAAACTGACTCCCATTGGCACCCATTTGAGCAACCTGGTCTAGTGGAAGGTGTCCCTGCCCATGGCAGGGGGGTTGGAACTAGATGATCTTTAAGGTCCCTTCCAACCCAAACCATTCTATGATTCTATGATTATGGGAATAATATGAAAACAGACGCCACCCTCCACAGTTTACATTCATAGAGCCACCTGCAAGGAGAAGGAGGGAATCAAGCAAGGCTTCAAGGAAAACAAACCCAGTATACTATTAACGCTGACAACCGCTACAATAAATAGAACCACATAAGCAAACCGAGCAATATCCAACTAAGAAAGAATTTATCACTTCGGTAGCCTAATGAGACCACTCGTAGGCAAAAACCTACTCATAAAAGTACGAGTCTCAAACACATCCATGCAGTAACTGGCATACTCCTTTGGATCCTAATGGACAGTAAGGAGTTGTCCCTCCTGCTGGTCTCCCTTGTGTCTGCGCGTGGATAGGTTACCACATGTTACACGCCACTTCTGGTACCAGTTTTTACAAAATCTCTAATTAAATAGGTAGACCAAAGCAAGGGATCTCCATTTTGCTGAACAACTCTGTCCATCAATGCTCCCACTCCAGATTCACGTCTCCCAGTCATGTGCAGTCATGCCTGCATGTTGAAGGGAGAGAGAGCTTTTGCAACATCTTCCCATTTTTTCCTGTCCAATCATGTGTCTGTTCCTTAGGTCATATACACAAGAGTCTGTAAATATTCAGGGACAATTAATGTCAGCAGATTTAAATACCTATCAATTAGTTGGCCAAGTCTAACTTATCTGAGCTCTTTTACAGCCAAGGGAGAGAACCAGAAACCTCTAGGAATAAGGTACCTGAGGCAGTTGGGTGACTCAATCCCACTTTATTGTGGGCCAGTCTTGGGAACTCTTATTCACATCGGCAACCAATACAACTGCTGACTGCTCCTGCAAATTGCTGAAACAAATTTTCTGCACAATATGCACGTGTATTTCCTCTACTGTTTGTCCTGGTTTTAGTGCTACAGCGGGATGCAGTCATCTTCAATCATCATGGTTCAAAGACAAAAAGAAGGCTGAAAACCACCATGGAATGAAAGCCCATTTTCCCCAGAACGGTGCAATTTGTACTTTCATAAATCACTTTTTAAAAGCACATGCTTACAAATGCTCAGACTGTACTAATTTTAAGATTCTCTGCCTTCAACAGTGGGTTTTTTTTTGTTGTTGTCATTGTTAGGGTTTTTTGGTTGGTTGGTTTTGGGGATTTTTTTAGGATATGTTCCACAAGTAAGACATCAATTTTATTTAAAAAATTACTGGTGTATATGCACATATGTGTGCACAGGTATATAAAATGTTTTTCCCATTTATAGAAAAATTAGTGAACAATCTGATCACCAGTAAAACTGAAATATAAGAATCAGTACCTAGAAGTGGTAATAAGTAGCTATCTGACAATTTGCAATGATATACTGCATTCCTACTTCCATGTGCATGAACAGTGGCCCCTTCATTAACAAATGGATTATTGCAGCTTTCCAGTACCTGAAGGGGCTACAAGGAAGCTGGGGGGGACTTTTTACAAGGGCCTGTAGTGACAGGACAAGGGGGAACGGGGTTAAATTGAAAGTGGGGAGGTTTAGATTGGATATCAGGAAGAAGATCTTCCCAGAGAGGGTGGGGAGACACTGGCACAGGTTGCCCAGAGAAGCTGTGGATTCCCCATCCCTGGAAGTGTTCAAGGCCAGGCTGGATGAGGCTTGGAGCAACCTGGTCTAGTGGAAGGTGTCCCTGCTCATGGCAGGGGAGTTGGAACTAGATGATCTTTAAGGTCCCTTCCAACCCAAACCGGTCTGTGATTCTATGATTCTATGAAATGTTTCAACAGGCGCTGGGACAAGGTGGGGCAGGGAAGGGCGGAATGCGAGAATTCAGTATGGGGGACTGAACGCAATGCAGTAAATCCAAACCTTGGATTTGTTTAAGACAAGAGGAAGATATTCTTTAGCCTATACCTTCAGCGATATGGAAAAACACTACACTTGAATCAGGAAGTAAAGACAACAGTTCACTTCTTACTCTAACACATCTTCTAACGAGGTTGTTTTATGTCCAAACATAGGTTAACAGTAAGGAACACAGAAAAAGCACATAATTAGTCAAGTTGACAAACACCATTTAAATCTCATGCAAACAGTAATAAGATACTGCTTAAATATTGTATTAAAGAGAGCCTCTTACTACTGACCACCTGAAAACCTGCAAGTTTAACGACGTGTCTGTGCTTCAATATGATTATCTCACTCTCTCTCTGTTCACATTATGTGTGTAACTTGTCTTTCTTCCTATTAAAAGATAAAATGCCTTAGGGCTGTATGCAAAGGCAGATTTTCCCAGTGTGCCTTTTTTGCACAAGTTCATAGTAGACAGAATTTCAAGAAATCTGCTGTTAACTCCAACGTTTTCCTTGGGCTTGATGAAGTAACTGTCTGCATAGGAAGTGACAAAGATCTCATGCAAATGAGCTGCACAATTCCTCTGCAGCTAAATTGAAGCTGGAAAGGAGCAAAAGCATTAAAGATGATGTTCCAGAGAGCCAGGAAGTCCTTATGTGAATGGACAGCTGAGATACTTTTGATACCAAGAGACAATGAGTGATCTTCATCTACTGTTTGGAGTTTAATGTAATTTCTCCATTTGGCTGCTACGGCATCTGTGTTTTAAGATTACTTTCTACTGTTCAGTTACATAAGGTTGATAATGCTGAGGTAAACATAAATGAAAAAAGTGAGCAACTGCAGACTACAGGATCTCTGAGATCTTGGAGAGTTGTGCCTAGTACAATGTTACTTTCTTCCCTTTGCACTATGCTCACCCCAGTGTTTTGTGCTTTATCTATAAGCATTTATTCTGCCTTAGAACAAATGAGAAGGAAAAAAAAAATAAAAGAAGAAACTACAGATTTCTTGTTGTTCCCTTGAGAAGTACCTGAGAACTACTCTTCTTTCATAAGGTGGTGACTTGTACCTCCTTTGCAGTTTGAAGGACAAACTGCCTATCAGGCAGAAATCTTTCTGAACAGCCTGAGCAGAAGCACTGCAGAGAGATAATGGATTACAAAGCATACTTGATGAACATGCAGAAAAAGGATTTTGTATTTGTTACTACAACCTTCCTATAAATGTTTCATTAGAACCTAAACCAGCTAGCTCGCATGGCATGTTTTCCTGCCAAACAAACCCGATCACCT
>NW_010258306.1:0-1568 GCF_000690775.1 Eurypyga helias
TCCAACCCAAACCTTTCTGTGATGCCATGATTCTGTGATTGTCTCTACTGTAGCTTTTTTTCCCTTTCTTGGCTGTCTTTTTCTGCAATAAAATCTTTGTTTCAAAAGTTTCTGGAAAATTTTCCACAAGAGGAGGAGATGTGGCACTTATTTAAATGAGCAAAGCATTCTTATTGAGGACATTGCTAACCTCATCAGTAAAAGCAGTCTGCAAGTTTTGTCTGACCCAACTCTGGCACGCTGTGCAGTCACCATAGTTTCGAGATCATTTCAGAGTTCAGCAAGGACAGGGTTTACCAGCATGAATTGGGGTGGGCTGGACACAAATGAACCAGAGCTCGAATACTCGGTTTTCATACCAGCTCTGATTCAGCAAGCTCATTCCCTGAACAGTACGATTTTCCTAACAGGTTGCTTGACCTTTTCATTACTATTATTTATGGGCCAGTAATGTGCAGCATCTTTTAAACCCTTAAATGAGCCCTGCTGGGTGAAAGGTTGATATTTTAAGGGAACTTTCTTCTGCTTGAAGTTTATTATCACTGAATGTAATGCTGTCGACACCTGACATTTATAGAGTATGCTTAACCTCTAGTAATCCCTGAACATTTTGCAAATGAATGAGACAGATGCTCAGCTGCCAGAAGTTTTCGTACCTTTACCGGCATCACCAGTGACATCCTAATTTACACCAGGACAAGGGATGTGGCAAAGGAAACAATGTCCTTAATCAGAAAACTGATTCATCCGTAGGAAACAAAATTTTGGACACATCGCTTCTTCTTTATGACTCTGCATGATCTCCAGGAGAGCTGGGGACCCCCAGACCTTGTCTCTTTCTCAGTTTACCTAATATATTTATCATCATTCCCTCTCCCTTGGCCTCTTTCTTACATTTACACAATCACAGCAGCTCAACACACCAAAGATGTATCTCTGAAGCTTCTGCCTGCAGAAGGTCTATGCTTTAGGAATGGAAGTTGCTGTAAGATCAGTGTTTCTTCATGTGTGATGACTGGTTCAAACAAAAAACCAAAAATATTCCCAGCTTCTGGGAAGTGTTGGAAATGAATCTGAAGTGCAGCTCGGTGTCCCAATACCATGCAATCCATAAAACATCAGAATCTTTTTTCTGATATTGGTGTGAAAAAGGCTCTAACCCTATATAATAAAGCTTGGGAGAGGGATTAAACAGGCAGGCCATTTTCAGCTTTGGGACAACCATTCGCTGTTCTGGGGTGAGGTCTGTTATTATACTTGCTACATAGAGGAAAGTAACACCCGCTTCATACCTAGAAAAAAGAGTTCGGAAGAAAAACACTGAGATTCACTGTCCATCTCCTTCATGAGTCCTGTGGAAGTAGCCCCTCCTTACAGCTCCAGGTTTCCAGTCTCCCTTTACCTGCTAGAGAAAAGGTAACCCACCTGTAAATGATGATTAAGACACCTGAATCTTAGAATCACAGTATCAGAGCATGGTTTGGGTTGAAAGGGACCTTAAAGACCACCTAGTTCCAACCCCCCTGCCATGGGCAGGGACACCTTCCATAGACCAGGTTGCTCCAAGC
>NW_010258306.1:1809-5822 GCF_000690775.1 Eurypyga helias
AGCCTTCTCTTCTCCAGGCTGAACAAGCCCAACTCTCCCAGCCTGTCCCCATAGCAGAGGTGCTCCAGCCCTCTGAGCATCTTCGTGGCCTCCTCTGGACTCGCTCCAACCAGTTGATAACCTTCTTGTGTTGGGGTGTCCAGAGCTGGACACAGTACTCCATGTGAGGTCTCACAACAGCAGGGTAGAGTGGGAGAATCTTGTGACATTTTGACCCACCTCTCTTTCCGAAAGAAGCAATTGAATCCGATATGGTGGCTGTACATCCTGATGTTCTCTGGCTCTCAGCTGAGACTTGACAGTGTTGTTCTCTGTTGGATTAGCAAAGTGTTGGGGTGTCCAGAGCTGGACACAGTACTCCATGTGAGGTCTCACAACAGCAGGGTAGAGTGGGAGAATCTTGTGACATTTTGACCCACCTCTCTTTCCGAAAGAAGCAATTGAATCCGATATGGTGGCTGTACATCCTGATGTTCTCTGGCTCTCAGCTGAGACTTGACAGTGTTGTTCTCTGTTGGATTAGCAAATGCAGCCCCTGTGCTGCACTTCTGCCGGATGCCTTTCTTGACCAGTGCTGTCTGAAAGTTTGGTCCAAATTCTCCCCATATTCTGCACCTTCCCAAGCAGCTCTGTTTTTCTGATTTCACCCTTCAACTGAACAAGTGAGTAAAGAAACAAAAATCAGCCATAGCAGGGGAGTTTCGTACTCAGACATACTTCAGATGTGTGAAGCCAAGAGCCAAGCAGAGCAATAATTTTGCTGCCACTACTTTCCAGTATGGCCAATACAGAAGAGACGTACAAGCTAGCTGTAGGCTTCGTGGATCAAGCACCAGAAGCATGGCTTTTCAGAACTGCACTTCATGAGTGTATATTGGGCTCTCCGTTGTGAATTCTTCACTGAACCACAGAGATATACTGCAAATTTTAAAGCATCAAGCTCCTAAAAGCATTTCAAGGCTCTCAACCAAGCTGAAGTCAATATTCCAAAAGGAACACAGAAATAGGATGGGGAGAGAGCCGGCTGTGTTCCCGTGACCCGTCTCTTGAAGACAAAATGTAATGCAACATTTACAAAGCTAACAGGGAGTTCACGCAGGGACAATTTGCAGACATGAATTAGAATTTGCTTCTCAAACGCCTCACTGTAAGGCAGATTTCTTGCTTCGTTCTTCTCTTTTCTTTACCCTTATCATCTTGTAACACCCTTTGCACAGTGCAGAACTGTGTGCAGATATTCAGTAACGGTCCTGCAAATGCCCTGTGCAGAGGGAACATTGCCTTTCTTCCATTCCGGCTCTCTGTTTGTGCACTCAGGGATCAAATCCTCTCTCTGAGCTACGGCATCACACTGTGAACTCACCCTCAGGCAAGTTTCTGTTGTTGCCCTCAGCTGGCTGCAGCGTTACAGATTGTGTCTCCCATCTTGTAGCAGACTCGAGTCAACCTGTCTCACCAGGTCACTCCAGCTGGGTCATTATTGACTTCTTCAGTTTCAGACTCACCTGCAAATGTGACCAGGAGTTGTTTTGCTTTTTCTACCAGATTCCTGATACAGAGACTGAACAGGGACAGCACCATTCATGCATGTTGCCTTCATTAGCTCGGCTCTGGGGCAGCGACCTTTGCAGAGAGGAGGGAAACAGGCATCCTAGAGGGGCCAGGTCCTGAAGTGTCACAGCAAGGTGACAAGCTCTAGTGCCTGTCTATCAGAGCCTTGCGCAAATCCGTTATGCCAACCCCGTCCTCTTTCACAACTTGTAGACCAGTAAAAAAATTAAGTTTGCTTGACGAGAGCTATTTTCCACACAGGTCCATCGATTGCTGTAATTATCCCACCTCCCTAAAAGCCTGCACTGATTGCAGTCTACATCAGCCTTTCTGTAATTGTATCCCCTGCTGAAGTCAGACTGAGCAGGAGCTTTCGAGACCACCCCCTTTATCCTGTAGTGCGTTGGTACAACATAAAATCTTACCAGTCCTCTAGAACTTCCTCAATACTACAAGAGTTATGAAAAATCAATGTTTAATGGATCAGAGAGCTTTTCAGCTACTTTTTAGATACTCTTAGGAGGTAGTTGTATGGTCAGTGTAAGTATGTTGAACTTCAATAGCTGCTGTTGGATATCCTTCCTAGTTACTCTTAAAATCAAACCTATTTCCTCACTACCCTAAGATAGGAATACAAAATCTAGGCAAAAAAGAATATTTATGAAACACCATTTTTTCTGAATCACAATCACCAATTTTATTACCCTTATTTGGTATCATGCATATCCTAAAAGTTTCACTTGTTTCTGTTATCCTTACATTAGCCTTGTTATTAAGATATCTTATTGTCCTTAGTTCCCTCATCCATGGATTTGTTGTTATCTTTACATTCTCTTACTAATTGCTAGTATTACCTAACTTCATATGTGCTATCAGTCATGAACTTAACCTCTCTGATCGTGCTATTGCCCCAAATCCCAGTATAAGCAAGGCCTCCCATCACCAAGCACACAGGATCTGGTGAAGCTCCTGGCTCTTGCTTTGGCCTTTCCACTTGCACAGTGCCAATGTATGCTCTCCCTATAGCAGGAGTGAAAACACAGCGGAGCATCAGGGTGTTGCTGAAGATATCCCCAGTGTGCCATGAATACTGCATACAGCATTGGATTCCTGGTCCTGGGAAGGATACGGTGGATCTAGAAAAGGTTAAGGGAAGGGTGACAAGCAATGGGATGGCTTCAACGGCAGGAATGGGTTACACAGTATCTGTGTATGAGAAATAGGCAAAAAACAAGGGGAGAGGGAGGAATATAATAGAGATGTGTAAAAAGATGAAGGTCACAGAGAAAGTGAATAGGAAACAATTGTTCACTGATACTTTTAAGACAAAAATTAGGGGACATCAATGAAGGGAGGAGGTGGCTAGTTCAGAGCCGAGGAGGAAATGTTTCACACAGGTCACAATTAAACTGCAGGGCTCATTGCTGCAAGATGTGGGTGCTGAAATGTTCCAGGAGCACAGAAAAGCATGATTGGATAAAACCCACCAAAGGTTATTAAACACTAAAATGTCAATTAGGACTCACAAAATTCATTATCTGTGAAATTTCTAGAGCCTGGGAGAGCATACCAAGAAAGTCTGTCTGGTTGTTTACTCTCAGAAGCAGGATATTGGACAAGAACCACCTTTCGTTTGAGTTGGGATATTTGTTCTTATGTTCCTGTCTATGCACATACAAAATTCAAGTCCTTAAATGAGTAGGAAGAGGTCAAGCCCAACCATTGTTTTTTTTCAGTGAAATGGCCCAATTCTCCCCATTTTTCTGCAGCTGCTTTAAAAGGAAGACCTGACAATTGAGATGATACATTTAATATCAAAGCAGAAGTCACAATCCACAGCATAAGTTGGAGTAACAGGAACACTGGGATGGCTTCCAAACAGGGATTGTCATGGCACATTTGATGCAGACCTCAGGTTCTTGATGCAACTTGTTTCACCATCTAAGAAATGCTCTGTTTGTCTTTTCCTCCCAAAGGTGATTTTACTTGGTGTTTTCAGTTTGGGTTTTGAAAGCGAATGGTGGTAACATGACATGAAGTTTAGCAGCTGTGCATCCATTCTGGGGATATCCACTTTGTTCTCACTAAATTAGTTGCTCCCCAGTTGCAACTGCACATGCAGAAATAGCTGCAAAGAGCTCCATTTAATTTTATTTATTCTACTCTCTCGCCTGACTAAGTGCACTGACATATCACCGCCTGTTCCCAGCGTGTAACATTAGGGTAACACAGCCCGTTAAGTTGGATCACATCAGCCTAGGCCATAATGGTATCTAGCATGACATGTTGTGACACTCATCATACACTGGAATGCTTAACTTTGCACACAGACATGTCTCCATTTAGACCAGACCACGCTTACGGTGGTTGTGCTATCAACAAGTATTCCTCGTAATATATCCACATCTCCACATTAAACCAGAGAAGCTGGGAAGCAAATCATAGGATCACAGAATCACAGA
>NW_010258307.1:0-293 GCF_000690775.1 Eurypyga helias
GCCTGGCTGCGCCTCGGCAGCGGGCGGCGCGGTTCCTGCGGGAGGGGAGGGCAGTCGCGAAGGTGAGGCTGGGCTTGAGGGCAGAAATTTCTGACGGGGATTCATCTGGAGGACTAAGAAAGTGGAGCCAGTGCCATTATATTGACTCCACTGATACTATCCTCCGAAATGAAACGGTGGAGGAACAAGGCCTGCCTGCAAGGTGAAGCCAGGGCCTACTTCATCCGCCTACAAGGCTTTAGCGGCACTTGGAGCGAGTTCAGAGGCGGGGGGCTGGGGTTGAATGGGGGCGC
>NW_010258307.1:324-3816 GCF_000690775.1 Eurypyga helias
CGCTAAGCCGCGTTTCAGGGCTCTTGTGCTGCCCGTTGTTGTATTTGTGCTTTTGACGTGGTCTCACGTTGTGTTTTCGCTCGCAGGCCCGTGGGTTCCCGGCTCCAGGATGCGTGAGGAGGGACTCTGGATGTGCTGAAGGGTTACGGTAACCAGTCTGGGCACTGTACCTGGCTGTTCAGCCACGGACCCCTGCGCAAACCTCTGTGGTAACCCGCGTGGCCTTGTGAAAGGGCTTCGTGTGATGCCCTCCTGTGGCAACGACGTGTATTCGTATTTTAAATCACGGGGGAGCAGGAGGGAATTGGGAAAAGTGATCCTTTTTGCCCAGCCTAAAGGGGCTTGAGGGTAGCTCCTAAGCCCGAGGGCCTTTGTGCAGCCCTGGCCAAGTCCCCAGTCCAGCAGTGAGCCAGAGCTCCTTGAGACAGGTTGGAGACGAGAACCGGTTTTGCCTCATCTGAGAGACCTTTCGGTGCAGAGGCACAGCTCTCTACTCAACACCGTTCTCCAGGATGAGTGCTGTACCCAGGATCCCAGATAAACCGAGTACACCTGGTGTTGGTCTGCCCTGGGGTACCTCTGAGTGCCCTTTAGCTTCGGAAGGAGACAAACGCAGCTTCCCGTTCCGTACAGGATTGGGTCCTGCTGTGCTGCCTTTCCCCCTGTCTGGCAGACGTACGCAGGAAGGTGGGGTTGATGCCAGCTTGCGTGCCGTCCTGGTCTGATTAATAGGCCCCGCAGTGGAAGCCGTGGCCTCCCTGTAAAGGATCTGTATAAAGGGAATTCACGGTGACAGCTGGTTTTAAAAATGCAGGGTGTCCGTGACTTTCCCCTTGCTGTATAAATATTTAAGTGACAGGGTTGGGATTCCTAAGGGAGGAAATGCTTGGGGTCTTGCTGACAGGTGAAGCTTTTATTAAACGGAAACATGCAGCCTCATTTCCCATACTGCTTTTAACCTGGGAGCCAATTATTCCTTATTTGTTCCTTTCTCAGATGGTTCTGTGGCTGCCTCAGCCATGCCTGGCGATGACCACCGGGTCTCGCCCTGCTGAGCAGGCTGCTCCGTGCTCAGCCGTCAGGCCTGCGTTCTCCCAGCGGATTCATCGGCCTGGCAACGTACGACAGAGCGGCTTGGATTGGGTTCTTGTGTCGTCCGGGGTGATGGCTCACCCTGGCACCGGGATGCAGGTGAGGTTTAGATGCCTGAGGTGAAAGCTGGCGGTGGGGAGCGGTGCGACGGCCCGCAACAGAACATCTGCCTCCACCAGCACCCTTGGCTCCACCCAAGGCTTTCTGTGTTAGAGTTGTTGCTGGGAGGTTCAGACGTCCTCCTACCTCTGCTCTGATCCTTGGCTCTTCCACCCTTTCAGGTACCTGTTGGAGAGAAGAGCGTGGCGCTCGATTTCTGGCAGACTACGGTGAACCACGTCCCAGTGGGGGAAGTTGGACTGGAAGCGAGGCACACCTTTTTAAGCACATTAAAAACAAAGGTGTTAAAACAACTGGGGCGGTGCTGTCTCACCACTTCATTCCCTGGCAGAGGAACTGCTGACAGAGTGGCCGTAACAGCCCTTTCTGCCCTGGAAATCTCCGAATTCGTGGTGGGCAGAGAAGTGACGCACTCGCACAGCTCAGCATCGCTAACCCCATCCTCTTGAGGATGGTGCTGATGGCTGCCATAATGACATACCCAGCTCCTGGTTATATAGTTTCTGCAAAGCCTCTTTTGGGGAAACTCTTAATTTGGGGAAGAACACACGAGGTTTTGGCACGCAGTTCTATGTCAAATCTCTTTGGGTGTGCCAGGGCCCGTTTATTTGTAGGGACCCTGTATGCTGTAGGGGCTGCTGCCTTTTCCCGACTATCCCCTAGAACTTGAGCCAATGATTTTTAACGAATGTTCAGTAAATCTGTGGAAAAGCTGCTGTTAATGGCTCCTGATTGGATTCAGGTAGTCGTGACGTAAGTGACTGAGGCTGTTGAGAGCTAGACGAGTGCTTGGCCGGCAGCGCCTGTCTGAGCGGCAGCTGTCCGGAAGCGAAGCCTGAACAAGGCCAGTTCGCCGGGGTGCGGGGCCGCAGTACATCCGCTGGACACCCAGCGCTGCCAGGGCGCAGCAGTGGGGTGAGAAATGTGCAGCGCTGAGGGGGAGAACGGGTTGGGGAGGGTGGAGGTGAGCACGGCCGAACAGAACAAGCTAAAAACGGGGCTTTGGTTTTCTCCACAGGGGCGGTCGAGCGCTGCGAAAGGCCTCGGTTGGGTTTTTCCCCGGGATGAATGAATGAGAAGCCCAGGCATTGTGTACAGGTCGTTTAATGTTGGAGACGAGCACGTGCTTGGGTGTTTCGGGAAGCCTGGCTGCGTACGGCAGGCGCTGGCAGCTCGCACGCGAGGGGGGCGCGTGTGATTCTCTTGTGTCGCAGGCTTCCTGCAGCGACAGAGACCTTGGTTGTGAGGTCGGCTTCGTGGTCGGAGTGTGTTCAGCTCCGTCTAGCAGCTGTGCAGCCATTCTGCCTTTTGCTGGTTTTGGTTTTCTGTGCATTTTTAGCTCTTGAGCAGACACAAGTGGAGGTAGTGATCGCCCTGGGACAGGGGACTTCCCTAGGCATCCCCCGGGATACTGGGGGAACTGGTGACCGACTGCTGCTGCTGCTTGGTGACAGAGTCACCTGTGAGAACGACGGTATCCGCTTCTAACTGGAGAATTCTGGGATGCTGCTGGAGCTTGTGATTGTAATGCTTTGCTGCCAAGACCCTAAGAGGGCGGCAGCTGGTTTGGGTCAGGGTTGCTTTGCCCTCCTGGGAGGGAGCCGGTTTTCAGGGAGCGCGATGGTACAGTTAATGCTGCGGGGGGGCGTTGCTCAGCGGCGGTTACGTGTAGACGTGGCCGCTGCAGGACACGGGTTATGGGAGGGCAGTCCAAGGGGGTATCGCAATTCCAGTATGTATCCGTAGGATGCCGGGTGTTTCCAAAGCAAAGCAGGGGTGGACGTAATGCTGGAAGCGGGAGTTGAACGCGTACAGGTGCTGGGCGATGTCTGCGTTGAAAAATGACAGCCTGCAGTTCTCATAGTCCAGCAGGATGCCAATCCGTCGGGGGGGGATAGTAATTCGGATGTCGGGGGTCATCCCGCTGTGCAGGAATTCATACTTGTGCCTGTAGGCAAGAAGCACACAACTCCTGCGGCACCCTGGCTGCGCGCACAGGGAAGCGCTTCGTGCACACTCCTGTGTCCCAGGGTATGCTTCCTGCTTCCCAGTCCCATCCCTCCTGCACGCCCCATGGCTCCTGCCCCCGGCCCGTCCTCCTTGCTGGCGATGGCTGCGTGTGCCGAGTGTGCTGGGACCTGTCCGTCTCCCCTCTGACGGGCCCCTTGCGTCTAGCCTGGCTGCGCCTGGACGCGTGGTAGCCCTGGGACGTGAGGGTCAGAGTACAATACGGGACTTGCGTGTTTTTCCACGTCCCTGGGCGCAGCCTGGGTGTCCTGT
>NW_010258307.1:3877-7659 GCF_000690775.1 Eurypyga helias
CCATGCCCTCAGCCTCGCCCCTGGATAGCTGTAAGGCACTGCCAGGGAGAGAGGTGGCGAGGCGGCTGTCCCATCCTTCCAGGCCCTGCCGTGCTGCCCGCCTGCTCCTGTGGTACTGAGCCTCTTCCCTGCCACGGTCACGGGACTATCTGACATCACTTTCCAAACCCCGCTCTCTAAATGATGTTTCCGGCTGCTTTTCCTGCAGGACCTCCCTGCTCAGCCAGCGCCGTGTTGACGGGGAAGTTCCACTCTTTGCTCTCGTTTACTAGAGGGTGACGTCTTTTAGTTGTGCTTCCCGGACTGTGGATTATTGGAGGCCGGGAAGTTGCTCTGTACCTCAGCAGCTTTAGCGTGAGGGCAGCCCACTTCCCCGTGTAGTCACTGATCAAAGCTGAGGTACTCAGCTCTCGCTAGTGTGGCACGCTGTAACTGAAAATGGGAGACTTTTATGGGAATGTGTGCCTTTCTGAGCAGAAATGAGATTTGTTCAGCTGAAGTAAGTTAGCAGGCATTTCGTAAGGGCCAGCTTCTTCGCTAACCGCCCCCTCCACCCACACCACTCAAACCTGCGAGAACTTCCCCGCCGGAGCAGGTATGGCCGCGACTCAAACTGGGCCCAGCTCCCTTTCCTCTCTCAAGTCCGTGCTCGCTGCCCCGGAATGAGGACAAACCTCAAGGTACCTCTTAGCTCAAGGTAGCGAGGAAATCCAATTAGCCTGCCTGCAGTGTCTGGGAGAGTCGTTAGCGGGTTTGGTCTCCCTCATTAGGCAGCATTTCTCGCCAGCCCTGCGAAGGAGTGGCTGGGCGAGAGCAGCAGGTGCCTGGGGAGGAGCGTGTGCCGCGGCGCTGCATCCCACACCTCTCCCTGCGTGCCAGCGGGCAGGGGACGGGCAGAGTTGGGCCCCAGCTGTGCCACCCCTGCCGTTTGCTGACTGTGCACCTGGCAGCTTGCAGGCACCGGGATGCCGGGGAATGTGGCATGTTTTCTTGCTCCGGGATGCTTCACCGGGTGCCTGAATCTCCCCGGGAGCCAAAGGCAGTGATGCTAGTAATGGTGTGTGGGGTCAGCTGAGGTGTCGGAGCTGGCACCTCTGCATGCAGGTGTGGCTGCTAGGTACTTCCTAGTGGGAGGGAGAGCAAAACCAGTTACATACTGGTTTTAGGCAGACGCGTGGTTTCTGGGTTACATGGATCTCTGTCTTCCCGCTGGGGTTTTGGTGACCTAAAGCAAGGCCCTCACAGCTCACTCCTGTAAGGTGGAGGTTATTCAGATTTGTTCCTGGGACTGCCCACGTCATGAAGCAGCAGGATTTGGTTCAAGGTGCTCGGCCGGGGCTTGGATACACCATCTCTGGCTGCCCCCTACACGGAGGAGCTCTGTGCCGCTCTGCCTGCAGGTGCACACGTAGCTGTTCCCGTAGGAGACCTGTAGCCGCCGCAGCCCTTACCTGGACGGGGTGATGATGTGCCTCATGCACCAGGATGAGTTGTTTGCCCCCAGGTAACCATGTCTCGGCGTGTTTTCAAAAGCCACGCCAATTCTGTACTCTGTGTCTTCCTCAACGTCCACCTCCCAGTAATGCTTCCCTGGAAATGGGATCAGACTGCCCAGGATCCCGATACACCTGTGGGAGACAGACAGGAATGTGTGCTTTGGCAGGGGCTCTGCAACGCTGGGTAACACGTTCAGGGAAGTGCGTACCTGGGCAGTACCTGATGATAAACAAAAGCTTTTAAAAGAACTTAAAAAAAAAAGTTCTGCTGTCTCCTTAGCAGGGCAGCGTGGATTTTTGGCTACAGCGACATCCACGTGCTGAGCACCTGACACAGAACCTGCAGGTTTCTTTGTGACACCTACCCTGGTTTTACCTGCGCGTGGTTCTGTGTAAAGGAGTTTGCCCCGAGCACTTTCAGGAATAGGGAGAAGAGCATCCTGTGCTGCCTAGGTTTTCTGGGAGAGTAGTTACTCGCTAGAAAAGAGTGCTCTGGTGAATGCCAGGGGAGAAGAGCAACAGATTTTGTATCTTCTTCCCAAACAGCCCAGGGCTTTTGATGGCACTCACCATTAGGAATTGAACACTGTAACAGCACAAAACTCCTGGGGCAGCTGGGGAGGAGGAGACCTGCCTGTGCTGTGTTTGGAGAGACCATTAGGAATTGGACACGGTAGGAGAACTTGGAATATGCTTAGCTACCGGGGCCATGAACACTTCTAACAGCAGACTCTGGTTCCTAGCCTTTATGGTGGGAACCATGTAGCAGATGACTCTCTAAAAAGATGTGTAGGAGAGACAATCTACCACGGAGAGACCATTTGTCTTGATTTACAGGCAGAGCCTCGGAGTCAGAGGAGCTGGGTGCTTGGAAGATGCAAGAGTGCAAAAACACAGGTCCCGAAGCATAGAAGTTGGGCAAAATAACCCATGCCAAATGCTGCCGAAACACCCCAACTTGGTTTGAGGGCAACATGAATCCTGTAAGACCACACCCCAGCTTTTCCTCGGGAAAAGTACAGGGTGTAGTAGCTGTCGCTGCTGCGGGGACAGTGGGTTTCAAAACACGCCTCTGGTTTTGGATGGGGGTTGCGCATAGCCAGTAGGTGTCTGTGGTCAGGTCGTCTGATGCTGTAAATTGTAAAGGCAAAGGATGTTGCTGGCAGGCACCGAGCTCCTCTGCCTCCAGGTAATGCCGAGTAAGAGCTGCCCTCAGCATTCGGAGGGCGCCCACGGCAAGACAGCTGTCCCCTGTGCCACCTCGGCAGCAAGCACGTAAAGCGGGCGTACGGTTCCTTGTGGGGGCACGTGGATGTCTTGGGAACAGCTTAAAGGCTGCTGACATGGGGACTCGGAGGCTGTGCTGCTACAGCTTGAGAAGGAAGAGGAACGATGCGAAAAGGATGGATAAACGTCCGCCAACAAGATATTACCGTAGCCATGAGGGTGGCAAAGGCACCTGAGGCAGAGTGTGGTTAGCCTCCCAGAGCTCACACCACCTTCAGGAAGGAGAGTTTGTGATGTAATTTCCTTGCTGTACGAGTTGGGGACTCGGAGGCTGTGCTGCTACAGCTTGAGAAGGAAGAGGAACGATGCGAAAAGGATGGATAAACGTCCGCCAACAAGATATTACCGTAGCCATGAGGGTGGCAAAGGCACCTGAGGCAGAGTGTGGTTAGCCTCCCAGAGCTCACACCACCTTCAGGAAGGAGAGTTTGTGATGTAATTTCCTTGCTGTACGAGTGTCAGTCATTCACACATCAGCCTCCCAGAGCTCACACCGCCTTCAGGAAGGAGAGTTTGCGATGTAATTTCCTTGCTGTACGAGTGTCAGTCATTTCAGGTTGGGAGCTTTTCTTTTTCCCCACGGTATCTTGGCATGAAAGAGGCTGCTGAGAGTTCACAGTGGCAGCATCAAACACTCTGCCTGGGAGTTCAGAATGAGATGAGTGCCAGCTCTGGCTGTGTTTGTGCAACATAAAAGCACCCTCTGGAAGTGGGATGAAATCCCATTTAGGCTTATCGACTTTAACAAAGAGAATCTTCTGTCTCCTGGCTCTTTTCCACTGAGCCCTCCAGTAACATTGCATTTCCATGGAGGAACTAAGTTGTGGGCTTGTGTTATTCTGTGCCTACAGCTGCCTGTCCTGGTTATATGTTGTTTCCGTGGTTCTGGCTGGAACATGCCTTTGGGCAAGCTAAGTCTGTCATTTCAATGACAAAGGGCCTAATTCCATTTTGAAAGTAAAATCTGTAGGCTCTGATACTGTCAGCTAGATCTTTCAG
>NW_010258307.1:7686-23503 GCF_000690775.1 Eurypyga helias
CCTCAGCATTTGTTTTGGCACTTAAATACCTGTTCAAATTTAGCTCAAGGTGCCCAACGTGTAAACAGGTTTGTAGGTAATGGCTGGCTGCATCTGTAATCCTCCTTATGAACCTGAAGTGACTTCCCAGTGATGCTGAAGTTCCAAAGAGCAGCTAGAGAGCAAGATTTAAACTCTTTATGAACCTGAAGTGACTTCCCAGTGATGCTGAAGTTCCAAAGTGCAGCTAGAGAGCAAGATTTAAACTCACAACATCAGCGAGAGCTGCTGAAAGCCCCACTAGACACTTCCTGGCATCTATTTAAAAAAAACCCAAACACACCAACTGTGCTTTGAACCACACAAACCTCTTCCAAATAGGGTCAGGTGCCCAAAGCACCAACAGGTTTTTCTTTTGTCCCTTCTTTAGTATTTGCAGTGGGGAAGAAGTTTTAGTGTGTTTGGTGGTTTCCAGTGGACAGAGCTATATAAAACCAGCCCCCAAATCTCCAAGTGTGAAACCGAGAGCAAGGAAGGATGGGCAGAGCCTCCTGCACACGGTGCACATCCTGCACTCTATCACCTTGCCAGCCTGCAGAGGAAGGGGCAGGAGAGAGGGAGCAACAGGCAGCAGAGAGGAGTCTTGGAAGTGTGCAAGTGCTGGATCGCTCTAATCAAAAGACAACCTGATAATTATACCTTTTCTCTTAAATCCCACTGGTGCTGTATTAAGAGTGTATGGGGTTTGATTTAATTTTTTTTCTTGTGACATTTTTTCTGGTTTTTTTGGGGCTCTGTAAAGAATGAAATGAGAAGAAAGTTTTGGAATTTAATAGATGTCGGTGCACACATCATTCAAAAAGGGAGACATTGTAGATAGTATGTATTAGTCACCCTAGCAATTCTCAGCGAAGAGCAGCGGCCACAGACAGTTCAGTAATGGTGCTCAGGAACGATAATCCCAGTGAAACTGTGGGGCCAGGATAATGGATACGGAGTTTTTCTCTCCAAGGAACTATGGGGAAAGCCTACCATTTCAACCTGAATCGTTGTATTAGGAGGCCAACTTGAAATACCTTAAAATAAATCTGATTTTCTAAAAGATGAGTAATCCATATTTTAAAAAGACTGACAAAGATGTTAGCAGTTGTCCAAAACTGAAGACAATCATAGTCACTTGTGCAAAAAACAAGTCAGAAAAAGGCACTGTACCTTATACACACATACGCAGCCTGGGTGTTTCACTTGGTTGGTGCCTGGCTTGTAAGTGAGGACAGCTGCAATACCAGCAAACCTTTCTCGTGGAGTTAAATTCAGGGTGGGGGTGTGTCATGGGCCACAAACCACATGCATTAGTTGCACCTGAAATTCTGCCGTCTACCTTGTAAAGCTGTTGTCATAGACAGGCAGATCGCACTCCGGGTTTTCCAGTTCATCGCATGCGATTGTAAATCCGTCGTCTAGAATCGCCAGTAAAGGATGGGCCGTGTCCTCGCTGAGGCAGAAGTAGGTGCCTGCAAGAGAGGAGAATGCCTGAGGATAACTCCAGCAACTCCTTACGGCATTAGGGTTTGCAGCAAGGGTGTGGTGAAATGTTTGGATCCACAAAACCCAGTGCTCTGGAAGGAATTTGTGGCGGTCATTGAAAGGACAAGGTTGTCCGTTTGGAGTTTTTCAAATCTTTTACAGCTTAACGCTGTTTAGTTACAGCTGAGTGACAAGCAGAAAAGGGGCCTTAACCAGGTTTTCATAGGATCACGGAATGGTTTGGGTTGTAAGGGACCTTAAAGCCCATCCAGTTCCAACCCCCCTGCCATGGGCAGGGACACCTTCCACTAGACCAGGTTGCTACAAGCCTCATCCAGCCTGGCCTTGGACACTTCCAGGGATGGGGCATCCACAGCTTCCCTGGGCAACCTGTTCCAGTGCTCTCCACCCTCTCTGTGAAGAATTTCTTCCTGATATCTAATCTAAACCTCCCCACTTTCAATTTAAACCCGTTACCCCTTGTCCTGTCACTCCCTGCCCTTGTAAAAAGTCCCCCCCAGCTTCCTTGTAGCCCCTTCAGGTACTGGAAGGCTGCAAATAAGGTCCCCCCGGAGCCTTCTCTTCTCCAGGCTGAACAAGCCCAACTCTCCCAGCCTGTCCCCATGGCAGAGGGGCTCCAGCCCTCAGAGCATCTCCGTGGCCTCCTCTGGTTTTGAAACCACCCAGGGCTCAAAGCTGCAGGCATGGTGCAGGAAGGAGCTATTCAGAGGTGAGGGGTCCTCCCTGCAATGGACTGTCCAGATTCAAGCCAGCACTCAGAGCTGAAGTGATCTATTTTTAATCACTGAAAGGAGAAGGGGGGGCTTAAAGGCCTCTCTGTGGCCCCACTCTTCCACATAAGTGCCAGGCATAGTTTGAAGAGAAGGAACCTCTACCACGGTGCCACACGCAGCATCCCTCGTGCTTCCCTCATCACCTCCTCATCAGATCAGCCCTCAGAGAGGTAGGTCAGCTAAGCCAGCCCCAGATAAAGCACTTCTGCCTTTCTCCCTTCGGAAGCTTCACAAAGCAGGTCTGACGCACTGCGCCGCGATGAGCAGCCACGTGCGTCACAGCTGCAGTTTGCAGTCGGTGTTTGTGTACCCAGCCCAGTAAGGAAGAATCAAAGGTCATTCCCAGTGCTGGAGGTGAGGGCCCGCAGCTGACGGATCACTCTGCATCAGCTGTTTGCATAATGGAAGCTCAGAGGAGCCGAATCTCTCCAAACGAAATTGTTATAATCAAACTGCAAGTTCCTTCAATGCAAATACAATACAAACAGCGACAGGGCAATCGCAGGCGTGTGCTGCTGAAAACAAACACGTGCTGTGCAAGCAGAATTGGCAATTTCAAACACCTAGTTGGATTTAAGTAGCTGAAAGGCACACAACCAAGGGTAACACAATGCCAGTCTTCCTCCCCAGGGATGTGAGAATGACCGTTTCTCTCCCTCGGTGTCGCTGATGCGCGGCAGACGGGTTTCTTGCTGAAACGCAGATGAACAGGCGCGTGGTCAGCGTGCTGAGGGAGCACAGTCTGCAGATCTCTCACGGAGGGTAAGTGCAGAAGGGACGCAGGTATGGTGTGAACGCACCTGTGAGTGAGCGGGATGCCCCAGTGAAGCTGCAGCGTCATTATAGCACCGGTGAACAGGAAAACTGGTCATAGAAGTCATTAGAACAGCTCTGATGGATGGTTGGGAGGGGAAAGGGCTTCCAGCTTCCCTCTGGGGGAGAAGGTTCAGCCTTGCCCAGAGCAGCACTGAGCGCAGAGACGATGCTGTGTCAGTTACCAAAAGCAAAGCTTCCAGCTGGAAGCTGGACTGCCTTTTTCCTGATGAATAAAGGGAATCAGCCCTCATCCAACCAAGCTGGAGATGTTCTAATACATACATGGGGAGATTCTGCATATCCAAAATGACTCTGGGAAGTGCTGACTGACTGTCTCAACCAACCTTTCCAGCAGCAGCCCGATTACAAGGTAGTCTCTGAAGTAAAGTAGAAACACACCACAACTTTCTCCACTGGTGTGTCAGTACTTGGCAAGCTGGCCACATCTGGGCGTGCTGGGTTGATCCAGTCTTTTAAAATGGTTAGAAATTAGTAACTTTCAAGTATCAAATGTACGGGACAGAAATAGTTTCGAATTACGGAGCTGAAGCAAGGCATTTATTGTTACAGAAAGTGGGTGCTTTCATTCCTAAAAGGTTACCAGGTGTGTAATTAGATGTAAGAGATTAGGACCTGATCCAGAGGCCATTGCAGCCAGCAAAGGAAATAATAAACGCTACAATAGGCTGCTGGAGTCAGCCCGAGCTGTGCAGTACCTGTGGTGTGTATCAGGACAGGCTCGCTTCTTCCACTGGAACCACCCAGGTTTAGGGCTCTCACACAGATGCGGTAGCTTTGTGCTGGCTGGAGGTGAATCAGGACTTCGCAGTTGGGAATCCCAACAATAGATCTACAGAATATAAATCCATGGAAAATGATAGGGTAGAGGCCTCGGAGATTGTTTTTGCGAACAACAAAGGAGAAATTACATGATCAGCTCCTCTTGCAACCCATCAACAACACGCTACCTCGTGCAGTTGTCGGTAGCAGGGGTGAGAGATGCTCAGTGACAGACTATGCGGAGTTCTACGGTTGCTCCTGCCCTTTTCGCATAGCCGGTGTAGTCATTTTCGATTAACATTTATATGGTAATTTTACTAACAGGGATGTTTATAAAGGTGGATTCACCAAAGGGTCATGAGTCCCTTCTTAGCGCTGCCTGGTGCCATGTGACTTGAAATGGTTTCATCTCTACAGGTCACGGATTTGACAGAAATAGTGACTCACTCAGTAATACCGTCGCCGTTTCCTTCATCTGTCAGCTTGGACAACTCAACCATGTAGGAATCAACAGGGTTAATGTCTCCAGATTCCCAGCACACCAGTGCTGCGTTTTCACAGCTCCGGATCTTTTTACTCTTTATGGTAGGTGGTGAAGGAGCTAAAAAATAGGTGAAAGAACAATTCTAAGCTGTTGCTCGGAGATGTTTGCAACAAACGTGCTTTGAAGACTTAAAAAACAGAACAAAGTTGTTTACTAATACTGTATAGTTAAAGAAACCTGCATCCCCAACGGACAATAAACAGCAGGCAGGGTGATTAACAGTACTATACAAAGACTTAATTTGGACTACAAAGGTCCCGAGAGAATTAATCAGAGAAGTAACATAGATAGAGACTGATTACACAACCTTTTCTTTCTGTCATTGGTTTTATCTCTGTCATAAAGGTGCCTCCCTTCTCTGCTCTAAGATCTCAGAGACAGCTGGAATGAGTGCTTGAAGGCCTCACTCTGGCTTGCTCATTTGATGTCAGGGTTTCACAAAAGAGAACCGGGGTTTGTAATTAATCTTCTTTCGGTTCAGCTACTGGGAAGAATTCCGGAAGACAAGCCACTCTAATCAAAATGTGCTTGACTGAACTGCAGCTACAAAGAGCAGCACAGCAGGAGAATCCACAAAATAAATACAGGCCAATAAAAGGAGGGCTGGCATCCACCTGGCAGAACTGGGAGACTTGCACCTTTTTCCCAGCTCTCCTACATGCCTGCATTTAAATCAAATATTTTGTCTCTGTGCTTCTGTTTCTTCAACTCTAAACCAGAGATAATTGACCTGATAGGCTCTCCAAATAAAAGTAGGAAATTCCCATGCAGTCAGTAGTGTTCCATCAGAAGAAACCAAGTGCCCAGAAAGCATTGCTGGTACAAAATTCAGAGGTCACTGTGAATTTCACTACGAAGGTCACACAGTCGTATGAATAAAATATTTTTACCTGTTACATAAACTGCTCTTTCACTTGGTGGACTGATACCAGAGGCATTTAAAGCGCTGACCCAAAATTCATACTGTGTATTCGGCAAGAGATTAGTAATGGTGCAGTATGTTTCTTTGACCTTTAGCGTGTGCTCTGAAATGAAAACAACAAAGCATTTACAGTGCCTCGACACAGCTACCCTCTCTTCCTCAAAGCTGCCTCAGATGATGGAGTTGAGGTGCATTGTTTTGTGCGCAGAGTTCAAGAGAGCTCCTTGTGCTCCGTTCCCTTTGATTAGCTGTCAGGCTGTTTCACCATGCCTTCCTCTGAGGAGGCAGAAATCAGATAACACATCAGCTTCTGAAGGAGCCACGTCACTCAGAAAAAAAAAAGGTCACCCACCTGTCACTGAATTTTTCCTAAAAAGACCCCGCATGTTCCCACTCCAGGGATGCTGCCTAGTCAGCTCATCCCAGCAGTAGGACACTTCTACTCACTCATCACTTATTTACTACTAATTTCTTCTTCTTAATCTTATAAAAATTGGATGGGTCCTGCTTTTCCTTCTGAACCGGCTGTTTGGCACCCTACTGGCTTCCACTTTTGCTGGAGAAGCGACTGGGTGTCTTCAGTAAAAGGTTCTGCAAGAATATTATTAGCAAAGGCAGTTTTGTCACAAGGCTGGGGCATTTTAGGAGAGTTCTGTGTGTGGGTGGTGGGGAGTTACAGCCTATTATTAGTGCTGAGATAAACTGTAAAATGACTGGGGGGGGTTCAGCGGGCGGGACGATAATATGATGATTTGCTCTCTAAAAATACCGTGTCTTGCAGTGGGTGCAGCGCACGTGTGTGTAACGCAGTGCCCACCCTCCTGGAAGTGCTACTGTTGAGACCTGACTCCATCCACTGTCCCCTTCCCACTCCTGCCATCCCAGCTGCTGCCCTGTCCTGCCTTTGCTCCTGCCTGTCAAACCTGGCAGGGGAAGAGAGACAAAGCCACAAGTGGGAAATGTGGTGGCAGATATGCCAGTTTTGGTGGTGGAGAGGTTGCACAGACGCTGCCCTGGTTGCCACAGCGAGTCCAGAGGCACTTTGGAAGTAGCTGGTTTGGCCAGCGCAGGGATAAGGCATCCCCTCGGGTCCAGGGCGCCTTACCTGCCTGTTCATCGCTGCACCTCTCGTTGCTCACTGGTTTATAGCACAGCTGGTAGCACTCCACGGTGTCATCCGAGAACAGGCCCCAGCAAACTCTCAGTGAGGTGCCAGTTGCTGCATTGGGAGCCTGGGGATTGATCACAGGGGCACAAGGAGCTGCAGAGGGGAGAAGAGGTCAGGTTTTGAAGGTATAAGTGTGGTGTGTTGTTCACAGACAAACACCTTGCCTCTCAACGAGGGCATTTACACAAAGCCCAGGCATTGAACAGTCATATTCCTCCCACATGGAGAAAGGCTAGGAGCTGACCCTGTAAACAGTTGCAGATAATAATCAGGTCACTGGTGTATGGACTAGTCTCGCTTCAAATCAAAATCAAACCAAGAAAATACATAAGCCTCAGCCTAACCCTCCTCTGTAAACTTGACCTCCCCTGCCATGGTGGGCGGCCGGTCCCCAGCGAGCTAGTATGGCCATGCAGGAGCAACATCTGACGCCCGTCGCCCTGCTGCGGCCCGGCCCGGGGGCTGAGGAGCCTCTGGAGGAAAAGCCATGCAATGTGGGGCCAGCAGTACCAGCAAACAAGTAGCAAATGCTATTTTGCTTCAAGAAAACACAATGTATGGGCATCAAAAAACGCCTATTGCTCTTTCTGACCATTTGTGGTGTGCCAGAGAAGACTTAAAAACTTTCGTATTTTTATTTTATTAATTATTAGAGATTTATTTGGGTTTGGCTCTGTTTCTTGTGGATAACAGGAAAAATGTTTGCTAAATAGCAGAGGAACAGGCCACTGAAATCTGGTTATCGAGAGAAGCTGTGCAGGTTATTTAAAGCAGTCTGGTGTCCCTCTCTACTTTGTTCAAGGAACTACAAGGCCAGACAAGCTACCACCGACTAAGCATGCCTGACAGAAGAGGAGAGTCTTTGTGAGTCTTCTAGGGAATCGTCCAGCCAAAGCAGGGAAGACCAAACCTGGCAGTTTTGGTAATTTTATACTGAAAACACATGAAAAGAAAATCCAAAAATAGCTTCCAGTGTCTCTGTATACATAGGCAAACCAAAAAATCTAAAGGGAAAACTAGGGAGAAGCTAATTCCGCCTTTGCAGTTCTCCTTTAAAAGAAGTAATGGGCTTCTGTTTAATACATATCCTTAATTAAATGTAAATAGGTCTGAAATAATGATCAGATAGGACGAGTACCTGGAATAGCATTAATGGAGTTCATTAGTTTTTCAGCTTCAGAGAAATCTATGACCCGCTCTTCAAAGTCTGGCAGTGTTGAAAGTTCTAAATCCACTTCTTTCTTTAAGAATTCTTTCAGCCTGTAATTGGGGGGGAGGGGGAGAGAGCCTAATTAGAAGTACTATAGTGATGGAGATACCTTTCTATGATGCCTATTGGTAAGAGGAGAACATCAAACTCTAAAATAACAGCTATTTCCATAAAACAATGTTTTCACGGTCGTACGAAGCTCAGCCTCCCCGTGCCCTCTGCTCAGAGGCATGGCCACACGCCACGTCAGTGCCCCCAGACGCCAAGCAGAGCGGGATGCTGGCGGGACTGAGGGACCACGCTTCGTGTGCCCCGCTCCCGCGGCGAGCTGGCTGCGCGGGCGAGTGAGATTTCCCCCAGCACCCCTCGGTGGGAAGCAAGCTGCTAGCTCCATGACTTCAATTATTTAGAATTTATGAAGCTGTTGCTAATTCAGGGCCTCATGGTTCCAGGTGTTGTAAGCTGGAAACCAAGGGGTAACTTTTCTCTGTGTTTTCGTAAATGATGACAGTCAATTTCAATGTATGTTTTTTGCAACTGATTTAGCGTGCGCTGAGATTTCTTCCAACTGCTCCAAGATCTTTCAGTATCTGTTTTGAGCTCCCACAGCTTGACTTTCTACCCCTCTATACTAATGCATAAATAAGCCTGTTACTAATCTATTTAGGGAGCTCAATTTTAGGCAGATTTGTATCCACAGCATTTCTTTCAAGATCTTCAGCAATCCTGTTTCTCAGTCACTGAAATTAGTTCCTTATGACTAAGCTGAAAACAGAGCTCTAACTCTCCCTTTGGGTTTTTTTAAAATTGGCTCAAAACTAGTTTTAAGTGTTCAACTTCTTAGAACAACTTTTTTCTGCTGCAGTTTGAGACAAAAATTAGACTAAGGATTTCAATAGCTCTAGTAGCTTAGATAACATCTGTGTGCCTGAACAGAGTCCAGAACATGCAAGGTCTCCAATATCAGGCCCAATTATCAGGAAGGAATGTGACACAAACCCCCAGACTGTCATACTACCTGTCAACCATGGTTACTGCTGCCTGTAGAAAAAAAGAGAGAGTGTTAATGACAGAATAGATACAGTTCCTGCATTACTCTACATCATGCTGTTGACCTGCCTTACATGAATTGTCCCAAATTAGCCCTTAGAGCGAGCTAATGGGCTCTCACCCATCTCTAAGAACAACCCACGCCTAACTGTCCGTTCAAACAGACAGATCTTGGCTGAATTTACAGTAAGATAACATGCCAAGTTGTAAGTGACAAGTGTCTACCCAACTAGACTGTGTCCTTCCTCCAGTGTCCAAAGCGCCCATGGATCCTTCGCAACCGAAACCTGACATCTGGGGAAAATACCTTAGTGAAATGACCTGCACTGGAGGGAGGCTGAGCAGTCGACGTTACTGGAAGGCAGGTCCCTGGAGAAACCCAAGTAGCTGAGAGCTCATGACCAAGAACTATTTACCTCTTGGTGAATAATGGCTCCTAGGAGTGATGTAAAACTTGACAAGCTAAGGAGAAAATAAGGTTATTCCAGAGGTGCAGAGGGATGGGAAAAGTCAGCCATTGGAGCAGGCTGGAGGTGTTGGAGATTTGTTTACTGTCCAGTTCAGAAGTTACTGTGGCTGAACTGTAGAAATGTTCCCACCCACCTGAGCCACAGGACAGCTCGGATTAGAGCAATCACTCATCAGCAGTGAAAATTCTCATGTTTTTTTCCCAATGATCTTTCTACTTGCTAAAGAAAAATAACTTCTTGACACCTCCTCAGCAGTGGGACTCATCCATCACTTTGCAGGAGCTCCTGATGTATTTAGTTTGGAGCCTCCTGTTCAGCTGAACCTTCCAACAAAATGAGCAAGAAAAAGAAATAGCTTCCAAAGTGGTTGCATCAGCCTGCCTGCTGTGAGCCCAGAACAGAGCAAGGGAGCTGAGCCCACATGAGGCAATGAACACTAGGTGCTTCCAGATTTTCCTCAGATAAGCTTCGTAGAGAGAGATCTCTCTGAACACCAGTGAGACTCATAAATCATTGACCATCCAAGTTACAAACGTCTGCTTCTGCATCTCGGCCCCGTTGTGTTGTCCCACCGACTCAATGTCACCGTGCCAAGCACCTGGAGCAGTGACAGCACCATGGACCAAGCACCCCAAATGCTTTCCAGAGATAAATCCACGGGGGACTTGCCAGTGGGGAAGTACTCGCAAGCAGCAAAGAGCATTTAGAAGGGGCCTTGCCAGTCAAAGCTCCTTACCTTCATGAACTCGGCTTTGTTGTTTTCCAGGTAAAGCTCCTGGGTTGTGTCTGTCAGCTCCTTGCAGGTGTCGAGGTGTTCCCCACAACTGATCAGTTGTCCATACAAAGCTTCCAGCTTCTGCCTCTTCTCCTCCCCCAGCGCTTCCAACTGTTCTTCGTACTTCTGAGCAAGCACTTGCACTGCATCGTTGTAATGCACCTCAAAGTTCTGCTCCTGCCTCCCAAAGTTTTCCTGCAAGGCATTTGTGGGGTCTGTTCTTTGGTGTCAGCCCTGATCCACAGCTCAACCAGAGAAAAATCTTACTCGGGTCTGCCTAAAATTCTCCTGGCCAGGGAGGCAATGCCAATACACAGGAGCTGTAACTAGACTTATTTGCATTTTTAGGGGTTTATTCTAATCACTCACCCCCACTGAGGCACAAGAGAGTGTTGGATTTGGTTCCAGGCATAATAAGAGCATCAGAAATTATAATAAAAACAATGATACAAGTCAACTGTCTCCAAGCAAAGCCCAGGGATATATCCTAGCCGTAATCTCGCAAGCGTTTCCACCAACACAGTCAAGCACAACTTTCCATAAGAGAAACCATGGCAACCCAGTGGGATCCATGGATTCACACTGGGGGTGCCAAGCGGCTAATGATGGTATCCTCATTCGCTGCTGGAGAAGGCATTAGGAAGATAGATTTAAGGAGCAGGCAAGTCTTTATTGCCAGCAGCTGCCCGCTGCTCAGGCAGCGACGTCCCTCGGTGCCACACGCAGCAGAGAAAAGACAGTAGGTGCCTTGAGTTACTGCTTCGCTTTGACTTGCTGCCAGCTGGGCCCCTTCCCCCGGGGCCAAGCTGACATCAGCCAAGCCGGGAGCACAACCCCTGAAGTGTTGTATCTCCAGGCAGCTGGTCCAAGGGTTTGCCTGTACCCGACACTTCTGCAAAGGAAACCGAGTGAACACAAAGGGTACACTCTGGATGGACTGGTTAGACCACAGGTCCTTGGCCATTTAAAACTAAGATAACCTGAGTGGGGGTCACTGTTTCTGAATACAAGTGTCTCTGCAAATGCTTCCTGTGGTTTCACCAGCTCACTTAAAAAATGCATTAGGATGAATTTTCCTGAGTAGCTCAGTCTAGGCAAACCCCAAGATAATTCTGTGCTCCATTACCGTAATTACTCACCTCATTAACAACTGGACTCTGCGACTGTCAAAACTGTTCTAACCCGGGTACCACAAAGGTAGCCAAAGAAAAAACGCCTTACCTCTACGGTGATGAAGATTTCCTCCAAGTGGCTGGCAAAGTTTTCCATCTGGGCAATCTGCTCTTCCAACTTGCACATGTTTTTATGAATCTCCTCCTACCAAAACACCCAGTGTGATTCTTAGTATGCCTGAACACTGGTTTTGAGGCACTGCAGTACCCTTGTATGATACTTACCTTTTCGCTTTCCACGGCATTGGGAAGCTGAGCCACCTCGTGATCCTTGTGCTCGCCAAACAGTTTGTCAAAAGCTCGGATTGGCATCTTGCAGGTGGAGCAAAAGACATCTGCTGCTTCCTCCTCCTCGCTGACAGCCTGACTGCTCCCCTCGTCTGACATGCCGCCGCTGCTACGCCCCTCTCTGGACCACGTCTGGCTCTCGGCCTCATCCTCTGCTCTGGCTTTGCTCTGATCTTCATCTTGAGATGCCTCACTGGGAAGTCGCTGTTGCTTTGTGCTTTGATCTTTCACTGGAGAGCTGCTTTTTGATGTGTTAAATACGGCGCCTTGTGATCCCGCTTCTTCTGTGCGAGCCAGCGGCCACCTGCTCTCCACCATCTCCAGACGTCCTCCAAGAAGCTCAAGCTCTTTTTCTCTATCCTCATCAAGTCCATACATCTTAGCCAACTCTGCAACCTCCTTTTCCAAGTCATATCCAGCTTCTTGTGAGGGCTGAGGTTTTTCACTACTCAATGCAGAGTCCCTTCTGGTATCCTCCAGAGATCTGTCTCCTTGACCAGATGGATCTTCGGGAAAGATATCAAACCTCTCCTTTGATCCATAAAGATCCATGTGATAAAATATCAAGCCTTCAGCCTCAGTCTCACTAGACTCTGGGCCTGGTGGGGAAGCTGAACAACCAGGCGACTGGTCACTAGGTTCATACTCTCTTGCGCTGCCAGATCTGGATGACATTGTTATCCTCAGTGAGGCCTTCGAGATGCCGAGTCTCAAACCTGTCAAAGATAAAAGAGATCTTTAACTACTCACTTAGATATCACGCATGGGCTTTTTTTTCTTAAAAATATAGAGATGGAATAGGGTTGGCTGAGGACTGCTCAGGGCCTGGAGGTCACCATGGGAAGGACTAAAGCCGGTAGCTCCATTTCCTAAGTGAAGCTTCTGAAGTGAAGCACTGGGAAGCTTGTTTCTTCTTGCCTCCGTGCAAAGCACAGCAGAGAGCTGTCTCTGGTGTGCATCCCATGTTCCCCGAGTGGCTCATCTGTGACCCTGATGTCTGATTTCCAAACTGTGGAGTAGTCCTGTCCTCAGCTCAACGCTGTGATTGGGCTTCAGGCGCAGTGGATGCTGTTCTGTGCGATCAGAGATGGCGTGTTCACCCTTCAGCTGCTGTCAAGCGCTCTTTCTGAACTGTCAGTCAGGCACACGGGAGGATGCCCTCCTTGTGACCACTGATGCCGTTGTGCGATCGGACATGGCGTGGTTTGAAGTCTGTTCACCCTTCAGCTGCTGTCAAGAGCTCTTTCTGAACTGTCAGTCAGGCACACGGTAGGATGCCCTCCTTGTGACCACTGATGCCGTATAACACACTAGTAAATGCCCTGAAAAATCCTGTTCTGGATTCTTCCAGTTGTCATTCTCGATACTGAAACTTGAGGTTTCTTTTAACACTATTCGCAGTCCAGGTCTCAGGTCTTTTCTATAAAACAGGGAAAAATACTGCCCTTTGCGGGTTCCCAGGTGCTGTGAAAATACGCATTTTCACGTAAATGAAGCTCAGAAAAAAGATCAGTGATGATGCCCACAATAAAGCATTCAGTAACTAGGAAGCAAGGCAGGTCGTTGACTCTTGACTTGAGGGAAGTCTGCTCTGACCTGAAGCTTGCCCACTTTGCCCATTCTGTGCGATGTGGGAGATGGGAAAAGGGCCTGTGGATGCGTAACGCAAAGCTGTATGGCAAAGCAGATGCATGTGGGACAACGTTAAAGGTACAAGGGCAATCTTAACGCTGGGTCCCCCAAGCTCATTCTTTCCAAGCAGCCTGTATTAACAACGGCACATGAAATAATGCTAGTACAGACAGACCACACCGTGCTCTCTCAGAGCTGTGACCTCGCTGTTCACCGGCACTAACAAAATCACGGCTACAAAACTACCCAGGTGAATTTTCGCTGCAGTTTACTACTACAGTCCAAAGAGTTCATGGAAAGATTTCAGCTGAATAGTAATGAACCTATAGTTACATCTACTCCTAGCGCAGCAAAGCATATGAAAGCTTTAAAACCACTTTCTCACAGAAGAAAAAAAGTCAAAAGGTCAGTCAGACATCAAGGTTATCAGAGCTGTGGAAGCTCACATAGGCTTTGCTTGCAAACTGCTTTTTATGGTCTTTGTGCTTTCGAGTACTTGCTATCACTTCACATCAGTATTTTACTAATATTCCCGAGGATTACTTAGCTAAAAAAGTCAACACAGTGACTAGAAAGCAACTTCCTGAAGCAGTGAAAAATGATAAGGAGTTTCCAACCCTCCAGTTTTATACCAATGACTGAAAACAGTCCAGCCTACCTGATCTACAAGAAAACACACACAGAAGTTCACCATGTGTCCTCTGGCACAGCAGACATGGGTGTGGATTCTACAACTAGCGATAGCTTCTATAGAAAAGAACACGTAAGTTAGGCAGAAATACTATTTATGCTAAAGGCAATAAAATAAATCATGCAAATTTTAACATATTGAATAGAGAAAAGATCTTGACACATACGAGAAAATGTTGTCTGGCTCCCGCAAAGACTTTTGCCCCCATAATTATAACAATAAATCTTGCTTGAGAAGCTACTACTAACTAGAAAAGTAAATTAACAAGTCTTTTTCCTACCAAAATGAAATTAAACTAAATAAATTAAAATGAGCATAATTAAGCTTGTCTGGAACGCTGCTGCCTAAATAAGGTTTTCAGATGGTTGCTCGGTGTTCGCTCAGTTTACAGGCACAGATACAATTACAGTGAAGAATGTTTTAAGTCCGTGACCACCAGTTATCAAAAACATAGAACAAAGAATGTTACTACCTAAAAACTTGCCTTCTATCTTAAGACATCATAAATTCTTCTGCTAGCTCAGATGGCATCAAACTTCACATTTATCTCCCCCAGTAAAAACTAATTCACAGAAAAGCAACTTCCCTATGACTGCAGTTGGAAGACTTATTACCGTAACCTTAGACCGCCTCTTTGCTCGGGGGACACGCCAGCGATGAGCAATGGAACAAATATAGATGTGCCCTGGCTGTCCTTCAGCCACGTGCTACTTGAGTGTCAGCAGGATGGGTGTCATACACCGGGAACAGGCTCCGGAGGTTGATTCCTGGATCTGAAGTACTTGGAACAATTATACAGATCCCTTGCTAAAGGCAGAGCACCCTCTCACTTTCTGAGCTGGTATTCATAAACCCAGAAGAGTGTAGTCACTGACCCAGGCGTGATTTCCAAGGCTCTGGTGCTGGGCAGAGCGTCATGTTGGAAGAGTGTCGCGTTGGGCAGCGTGGGGTTGGGTTGGAATCAAGATCAGCTTCTAGAAAAATATATTAAAAAATCAGAATTTAGACAAAATCAGAAATCATAATGTTGCATACGCTTATTGTACATATACATACACCCCCACCCTGTATGCGTTTGCTACACCACTGGCAAGCTTAATTATAGCGAAGAACGCGGCCCAGCTAGGGAGGGTTTTCACAGGATCATATCCCTCAGCCTGCGCTGGGGAGTGGTTCACCTGATAAAACCCAGGCTGTGTATTACCACTGATTATTGTGATTCCTGTAGCACTTGAGCTGTACGTACCCACTCCAACCCGCAGCTGGCCGGCCGGCATACATCATCTCCCGCTCGTGAACATGCTACTGAGCCAGCCGTGCCACTTTGACACAGCTCTGCTTTTTCCTCCTCCTCCAATAAAACTTGGTGTCATTTCCTCACAATTCTAGCAGTGCAATTGTTTGCTGTTTCGGTAGGGAATTACAAGTTAATTACCCATGTAGTCATGATCTCATTACCACTGACAGTGCCTCTGTCATCTGTGAGATCAGAGCAGGAATATGTAGCCTTTGCTGAAATGTTCGCATTTATGCTGTCAGGCAGATTTTATTAATTTTTCAAGTGAGAACTTATTTTTGCCCTTATACTGTTAAGCTACGCTATCTCGCAGGCCTTGATTTATTGAAAAATTAGTAGTGTCAGCTTTGCTTCCAAAAGCAAGAATACAACACGCTGTTTACCGTGAATTAAATTCAGCCTCGCACGCAAGGCCTGAATGAGAGACATTTTGTATATAAAACCCCCTTTGCTCCCCTCAGAGGCCCATGAGGTGGGATTTAGTTACTTACTAATAAGTATGGTGACCTTAGGTCTGCGTTTGATTTAAGCAAATGAACACCATTTGACTGCCAGGTGGTTTGTGGTGTCGTGGTTTCACCTCGGCTAGCAGTAAAGCCCCACGTGGCCGCTCGCACACCTCCCCCCTCCTCCAGTGGCGGCGGAGAATCGGAGGAGACGACAAGGAAGCTCGTAAAATTGAGATAAGAACTATTTAATAAC